>NW_026592439.1:567032-658096 GCF_907164565.1 Psammomys obesus | reverse complement strand
CTTTCTTTCCTTTCTTCCTTTCCTTCCTTCCTTCCTTTTTTTTTTTTGAGCCAGAGGTATAATGCTTTTCACCTGCAGAAAGCCCTTAGAGGTAGGTAAGTGGGCTGACTGAGTCTCCGCCCTGTAGTTCTTCTCCACTATTGTCAGTGAGTTAAACTAGAAAACCTTCGCAGAGCCACACCTCCAAGAAAAATGCTAGCCAGCCTCTTTCCCTTTTTGTCTCTGAAAATTGGTTGTCACAGCGACACAAAAGCTTCTCTCTCTTTAAGTCCTTAAATCATATTACTTAAGGAAGATAAAAAGAAAACAAAACAGAACCCAAGAAACAAATGTAGTTCATCCCAGGAGCCTCTGAGACGCTCATATAACGGTCTGAGAGTACCGGATCTCTTTCCTGCCTTTCATGTGGTTTTGTCAGCAAGGTTGCTGGCCTGGAGCAGCTCCTTGAAGAAGTTGACAGTCAAGTGATGCCTTCTTAGTGGTAGTTTCCAGTGAGAATTGGGGGTGGGGAGAGGATACTAAGTTATAATCTGGGAGCATCTAAGAACACTATTTTATGGAACCCATACCTTCTGGAAACACCCCTCGCACCAGCCTGTTCCACCTAGGTAGTGTTGCAAAGGGTACCAGCCATGTCCCTGGGGTCATTTCTTTCATTGTTTCATGGCAGTACAAGTCTGCTCTGAACACACAGCTGCCCAACTGGTAACTGTACTTCCTAGCTTTCCTTGGAATGTGTATGGTCACAGAATGAGGCCGTAGCTAACGACAAGTATCTGACCGCTTCCCCTTCACCACTGGTGTCAGGTTTGCTAGATGGAGACGATATTGGAGAGGGTGTGGCCACGGGCATAGAACATCTCTCTGACTGTGAAAATGAGGCTCTGCTAGACTGGGGTGGGGGACACTGTGGAACCCAAGTGTCAGCCTTTCCTTCCACTGAGCCAGCACTTTGTTAATTTCTTGAAAAAAGTTCTTCCTTTTAGTGTGGGTTTCCAGGGGCATTCCCTTCTAGCTGAATTTTTAAGATTTTGAATCAATCATCCTCGCACAGACATAATACGTTCAAAACATACTGATTAAGAACAGTAGCAAGTCCCACACAGGATCCACTGGCAAACCACATTAACGCGCTTCACATGACCTAGATAAAGGATATTGTAGGACCCAGAATTTAGGCCTTCCCATAAGAGACTTCATTATGACGGGCACTGAAAATGTAAGAAATTCCTAACTGACAATTGAAGCACAGATGATTACATGACTGATAGCTTAGACAAATGTCATTAAAACTTCTTTTCAAGGAACATATGTGTTCACGCGCAGTTCACTTTAGCTAAGTACTGACATCAAAAGGATGTGCCGACATTATGCTACATTTGGTCTCAAAGTACCAGGAATGACTTTGAGGTTTCCGCTAATTAAAGCGAAACGTTGTCTTCAAAATAACTCTTCTGATTTAGTGAAGGCAGTGTCTTACCAACCTTCAGCCTGGCACACAGTTTCACCTAGGGGCTGAGGTTTCTCTTGGTGCACACTACATAAGAAATCTTGGTTTACTAGCCGTCCCTACTTTGACCCAGTCCTCAGCACATTTGGATGGATTGCTGTTCCTCTTTTCCTTCTGCCTCTTGCTGATGCCAGTCTATTCTCTACACCAATGCATTTCCTTGTTGAAATGCAAATACAATGGCCCTCATTTTCTGTCTTAAAGTGTCAGTTCCTATCACCTGTAGGATGATGTAGAATGTGGCACTGGCCTTCTGTCCTTCTCCCTCTGCTTGGGAAGCGTTTTGTCAGTAAGTGTGGGTAACAGCTACTCATTCCTCAAAGCTTCATCTATGATAATCTCTGGGAACCAGGGCCGTTCATTCCCTCTCTTTATTACCTTACATATATTTTGGTCTTAAAACCTCTTATAGACCATGTAGTATAGACCATGTAAGTATAGTATAGACCATGGAGGATAATTGTCTATTTACAGAATTATCTTAAGAGCAAAGGTTGCATCTTTGTGTGATCAGTACTTCGTATGGTGCTGGAACATGGTAGAAGCCGCAATGGATGTTTTATCCAAGTAAACATGGTGCTTTAAAAATTAGCAACTTATAGCTGCAAACACAAAGTGATAGACTAGTAGTTCTCAACCTGTGGGTAGCAACCCCATCATGGGAGTTGTCTAAGACCATTGGAAAACACAGATATTTACATTACGATTCATAACAGTAGCAAAATTACATTAGGAATTATCAACAAAAATAATTTTATGATTTGGGGTCACCACAAATGAAGAACTATATTAGAGGGTCTCGGTATCAGGAAGGTTGAGAAATACTGGGATAGACTAATAAAAGTAGGGTTTCAGCTGGAGAGATGGCTCAGAGGTTAACAGCACTGGCTGCTCTTCCAGAGGTCCTGAGTTCAATTCCCAGCAACCACATGGTGGCTCACAACCATCTATAATAAGATCCAGTGTCTTCTTCTAGCGTGCAAGTGTATAAGCAGATAGAACATTGTATACATAATAAATAAATAAAATATATATTTAAAAAAAAAAAGTAGGGTTTCAGTAATTTAGGTAATTTCCTCCATAGCCCTGTGTAGAGGAAAGGTCATACTGCAAAACGCCTGTGTGTCTGACTTGGGTGTGGTAAGGACTTCCTCCATCTTTGGAGGTAGGAGAACCTTTACTTGAACTATGAGTTAAACTGCGTTCTCTTAAAATCCATATTTGGAAGTCCTTAGGATGTGACTTCAATTAGAGATGGGAGACTTACAAAAACACATTCTAATTAAAACTAGGATTTTAGTGTAGTGCTGTGTCGTAACTGCTGCGCCTACGAACCCATATGTTGAAGTGCTAAGCCTCACCAGAGTGATATTTGCCAGCAAGTTGTTATGAAGGTAATTAAGTTCAAACGAGATGGCTGGTGTGGCCCTTATCTAACTTGATTGGTGTTTGTATCAAAAGAGGGAAGGGAGAGGCACACCAGGCATGCAAAGACAGAGGAGAAAAGCCATCTGCAACTCAAGGAGAGGTCTTAAGAGAAAGCAGACCTTGATCTTGAACTTCCAGCCTCTAAAACATTAAGACAATAATTTTCTATAGCGCAAAGCATCCAGTTCATGACATTAATACTGCCTCCCCAGCAAACTAACACTCCCTAGAAGCCCTTATTAACAGTTCTTGTTGACCTATTCATGAACTGAATCATAAATGTCACCTTTAGAAGAAACATCAATAATTTATCGTTTTCATCTTCTAGATGGTGAAACAGAGGCTGGAGAGGGGCAAGCGCCTGCCTCATGTCCAGTAGCTTTACTAGATGAGATCTTGATAGGATTCTACTCAGAGCCCCGTGTTTCGTGGCCCTCCATACCTTCCAGAAGCCTGCTTCATACTTAGTTACACTAATATATGCTTCACCCTCAGGATGGCTTAAATGAGTAAAACCATCTTCAGTGCTCATTTAGAATGCCCTGATCCAAATGCCCTTAGTGTAAGTTTTAAGACTTATCAAGGTTTTATTATGCATCAGTTAGATTCTTGTCAAACTATCTTGAGAGGCGAAAGAAGTACCCCTCCCTGCTCCCCATGTTTAGAGAGGTTAGGCTAAAAGTTTGCTGCCCTGCCCCTAAGCTGGCTTTTACGATGGAAGAAAGCACAATGGCTATTTCTCCCTCGTCTCCAAGGAAAACAACTAGTTTCTTCCGTTATTTTTTTTAACGTATTTTAAATGCAGTCATTCTTCCATGACTACCTATGAGGATTCAATACCAGACAGCTCGGTTCTCTCACTGGCTCTGTATGATCTTACTCAAACCTTTCAGGTTTTCTTGTTCTCTTCACTTCATTCATATTCATAGCGTGACGATCCTAACACCGTGTGCATTATCTGCTGGCTGTGAGGGTTAATGACACGCCATGTGGCTGGTATATGATGAACAATCAATGCCTGTCAGCGGTCAGTAATAGACAGAATAAAAGTCTCAGAGAAAGCTGAGCTCTTTACTCCTGTAACTAGGAAGAGCCCTCCCCCCTCCAACCGTATTCTGGGAGCTTCCCGTGATACACACTGTTTTCTTGGTTTTTCCAGGATGCTCTGAAAGACTGTGGGCAGGGAGACCTCGGCCAGAAGAAGAGGCTGCCATGGTGTGTGGGCCACATTTAGAAAGTAGAGAGATGATTGACTGTTTCCGTGACAGGCTGCACTGGCCGCATGAAAGAACTCAAAGGAATAGGCTGGGGTACAGCAGGGGTGTTTCCTCTCTGAGAATCTTCGGGGGGGGGGTGGTAGGTCTCTGTGACAGGAAGTGCCATGCGGAGGGTGTAACGTATCTACAGTCCCCTTTCCTCTGTGCCCGCCCATCTGGTGTGTCACACGGACACGAAGTCTACGTGGCTGGGAGTCTCCTTGAAATGACTCTTGCTCCCTTCCTGACAAAGGACCATGTCAGTTGTAGGAAATGCCTTTTAGGGCTCTTCCCGAACCTTCCTGTGATAGAGACACACAGGTTGGCGTGAAAGCACAGTGGTCTATTCTGTTTCTTAGTGGTTAGATGGGCTTACTTAACCAGCATTCTCTTCCAACAGAACAATGATACTTTCTACCTAAGAAAAGAGAAAACCTACTCAAAAGATTTAGGTCTAGGCATTAATTTCACTATTTGAAGTTAAAGAAAGTTGAGGGAGATACTTAAATTCTACGAACTTCAGGTTCCTCGCACGTAAAATGAAGCTGGTGGTAGCACCTGTGTGGCAAATTTATTTTGAACCAAAGAGACAATACAGTTAAAAGTGCCTTGCCAATAAAGGAGTGCTATTATCTCATCTTTCTCTGGTCTCACACTCCCTAACTGGCCATAAGAGTCACAATCCATTCATAGCACAGCCCCGTCCTCATATGTCTCATTTCTCATATCCACAATGCTCTGTTGAGGTGCAGAGATCACACGTCATATCTTCTCCCTTCTCTTGCAGCATAGTACTTACTGACGGCGAAGAGCATCACCAAGGAAGTATTTATTGATGGCATAGAACTGTCTCACCATAGTGGAGCAAGGATTTAGGACTTAGGACCTTCATTCTGCATTCCCTTTCCCGGATATCCTTGTACATTGGATCCATGGCACAAGACACAGAGAAAGGCTTGCCCTTGCCCTTGGAGATCTGAGTTCTGGCTCAGATTCTGTTTTCTCCCCCACTGCCCTGGTTTATTCCTCAGCTGTGAATCAAATATAACATAATGTCTCCTGGGGCCAATTTGAAGGCACCCTTTGTTGAATGTGCCTGGCGACTTTGACAATATAAAGAAAATGTAAAGTACCTCGGGCTGTTGAAGCAGAGCTGTTGGACTAGTTGGTATCGGATTTGCCATTGATGAAGTACCCTAGCTGCCACCAGAGCGGCAGCTGAGGATTCTCACCTGAGGATTCTTGCTTGCATTCCTGCCACAGGTTGAAGGCCCGAGAGCGGCTGCTGACGGGGTTGCTTGCGGTGCAGTTGTAGATGCCGTCACGATGCTGGTTGCTAAGAGTGACGTACAGGAGGTGGGAATGGTTGGCCGGGCTCAGCAGCTGGGTGCCGGCCTCATCCCTCCAGCTGTAAGCCACATGATCCCCTTTCTTCACGGTGCAGGCTAACATCAAGCTGCAGCTCCCGTTCTCTTTCTCCTGGGTTTTGTTTAGCACTTTAATCTCTGGAGTGGAGACCTGCTCTGTCAGGAGGAGGAGCAAGGAAACCATCACTGAAACAAGACTTCCGGAACTATTGACTGACTTATTTGTCAAAACAAAGTCTAGCCAAATGTCATTTTCCCCTCACTGATTATATAAGGTGTGATGACATCAGTAAATTTATAAGAACAAAAGGACAGATTATATGATATTTACGTTATTTTTTTTAAAAAGTGGCCTCCGCACACACTCAGCAGAGGGCTATGGGAATTCTGCATTCTCTGTTTGTAGGAGGAAAATGCTGGAACAGGAGAGAGCCAAGATGTTTCTGTTTCTCTCCTAGATAGCTGAGGGTTTCAAAGAAATGGTGGCTGTGGGCTTCCTGTCCCATCCTTGGTGGTGTAAGAGATCCCTTTGGAAGAGCAAGGAAACCCCACACAACCGTGCCTTGTAAAGCAGATGAGCCTCCGGACCTAAAGCATCAGCATTCTGGGTGCCTACGAGGACAGGAACAGAGGCAAAAGGGGCTCAGAAAAGTGCTGGATTCAGGTAGGCGTAGATTCTACGGTACAGTACAACGAAATAACTACATAACCAGATTCCGTTTCAAATGAGAAAAAAAAAAAAAAAGGTGTTTCTTTCACAGTGTAGGTGGACGCCTCCCCCAGGGCTCCGGGCTTGGTGAACTGCCTGTGGGTGGAATGTCAGTTCTCTTTACCCAGGGCCTCTACTGTGGCAAACACTCTACAGTAGTGTGTGTAAGCATGTTCAGAACTACTTGCCCTTGGAGCTGGGGTCCCCGGCAAAGTAAGAGAAATCAGGTTTGTTCAGTTATATTCAAACTTTGTAAAAGCTGAGCTTGACAGAAAAAAAAAAATAGGTTTTTGTTTTTTTTTAATTGATATGCAAACTAAGCATATTAGGCTTGTAAATTAGCCCCTTGGGCCCCACATAGTGGGGTCCCTCCCTTTCAAAATAGGAATCAAATCTGCCTCCACCAATGTGCAGTTTCGAAGAAAAACAAACAAACAAACAAACAAAAAGTCAGCCTGTCAAAGTGTTTCCCTTTAGCTTAAATATTCCTTGGACCAGCTCTTTCACATTGCTTCCACTTTCAGACGCTCTGCTGCTGAGGAGGACCTGAACTCTTGGCCTGAGAACCATCGAGGTCCCTCTGTGTAAAGTGCAAAAACTCCCATTTTTACCATAAAGCTTCAGCTGCATGCAGAACTGCTGAACTGACACATTCTCCTCCACGCTCACAAAGTACCATCCTTCACTCTCCCTCCTGTTTCCCAGGATCCCGAGGCTCAGGTTTTCTGACAGAAACTGGTAGCCATTCTCCAGGTGATCTGGAGGGCCTCCTTTAGAGAGATCAAAAGACACTATTTTCTTGTTGGTTTTGCTTCCTGGAGCCGTTGCCATTGTGACGAGGATTCGGACGCTTTTGTTACTGCTCTTATTTATCTGATGCTCATTTGTGAGGGACAGCCATGTGTCACTTCCCAGCTGCCCGAGAATCACCGGGCAGTCCATCATGCCTCCTCCACCTGTGGGAAGGAGGGAAAGAGAATTCCTTATGATGGAAGACCTCGGGAAATACGCTGTGGTGAGGACAGAGGATGACAAGCGGAGACTCTCCTCTCCCCTTGAACTATCTCAAATCACCAGGTGGTGGTCTACAAGGACTACTGCCAGAATCCCAGTCATAACTCAAGTGTTTCAAACCCTCCCATGGAAATCCTAGAATTACTTAACACCAGGATTCTCTCAACTCAGACTTAACAGTGGAGGCACGGAAGGCAGAAGTCACTAACGGAAATGACTTCCTTAAAACCAGAGGACTAGAATCTCAGCCTGTAATTTCTCTGCCAAGGTTCTCGCCACCGCTCCATATGCAAGATGAAGAGTGGACAACAGTGAGAAGACGCCCAGGGACCATGGTCGGGTGATAAGAAGCAGAGAAGGGTCTGAAGGCTGTGAGGATTAAGGAGGAGGGGCACTTTATGACCAAACTACAATCCTACTTGTCCAAAAAAACAAAAACAAAACAAACAAACAAAAACAACAACAACAACAAAAAACCCAAAACATCCCTGAGATAATTAATAACGGTAAGGATAACAGATTATTTTGTTTTCCTTTTTAAAAAAAAAAAATGCTGAACTCACAAGAATAAGCTGAAAAAAAAAAAAAAAAGCCACGAAAACCCAAAAACCTTTCAAACCACTTATAAGGGATTTTGTGTTAACTATTTAATACCTCCACTTCGCTCAAACCCACAGCCTGCCTTTTCTGCACCCTCTCTCAGGGGTGATCTCCCTTTTTGTTTCACTGAAAAAAAAAATATATATATATATGGAAGAAACAAAAAGCAGATTTCGATTGATGGAAATCCCAATCAACCCCTCTACCTGGAGGACAGCCTGTGTTCCAGCCAAGGCTGGCGTCTCTCCTTGAAGAGCACTCACATGCTCTCCAGTTTTGCCTCTGTAACCCACCCCCTGTGTTCTCAGTTGCCTTCTAGAACCCTTTCACCAGAACACACATACAAACAGTTAATTGTCTTCATCTTTAAAAGAAAAAATCTCTATCCTCAGCCACTTGGCCATTTTCATTTTCTTTTTGGAAGGTTCTTGCAGGTCTTCCTGACCCTATCTATCCCTCTCCAAACAAGTTTTCTTCCCAAATTCTCACTGGATCACACTTGTTCGTTACACAAAGCCAAGTCACTGTCTAGCATGTTTCTCAGGAACACATGACGCAGTTCATCACCCATCCTTTAAACACTGCATTTGGTCCCCAAGACACTACGCTTTCCTGACTTGCTATTATTTTGTTCTTTTATCATTCTTAGTTTCCTTGGAGGAAACATCTGTTCTTTCAGATCTCTAAATATGGGACTACACCCCGGCACAGGCTTCCTTCTCTTGGCTATCTACACCTATCCAGTTTCTCATTTGGCTGCACAGTTTGACATATCTCTGCAGCATTTACAGTTATATATTATGGCTAACCCTTTCACTGTAGACTCCATTGCCTACACAGATGGGCATTTGGAAGTTTAAATGGTCTCCAATTTTAGCAAAAAACTCTATGCAAATGTGACCATTTGTCCAGTTTCTTGGGCCAAAAACATTGGAGGATCCTTGGGTCTGCGCTTTCTCACACTTCACATTTAGTCTTGACAGAAAATCCTATTGGCTCTAATTTCTAAGTAGGTCTGGCATAGAAGCACTTTCCATGCCGTTCCTTCTTACCGCTGTCACCACAGCACGAGCTGATACCACTGTTTTCCAATAATCTCCCAGCATTTGTAGCAAGGACAAAGTGACCCTTTAAAGCCAGGCCTGACTTATTTTTGCTTTTAATCTTCCAGGGCTTTCTAGCACTCACAAAGTTCATGGTCCTTGAGTCTGCAAACCTAGTGCAAACCTAGCACTGTTCCAGATCCATGCCCTGCCCCACTCTCTGGCTTTCACAGCAACATAGCTTCGTAGCTTCCTGCTCCTTAACCTCATGGCGAACATTCCTGCCTCTGGGCCTTTGCCTTGGCTGTTTCTCTCTGGAGAGCTCTTCCCATCTGGACCTGAGCAGCTCAGTCCCTCTCTTTATTTTAGGTGCCTGCTCAGAGAATTCTCTCTTCTGACAGGCCTCCTTTGATTGAGTATCCATGATAGCTCCCCCTGACCATTGCTCTTGCTGTCACAAGACAGCAAATGTTATAGTTCATATTTACTCATTTTGTTGCTGTCTGTCCCACTTGGATACAGTCCTTCTCCAGAGCAAGAGCTTCAAGCCACTGTTTTTGTCTGATGACTTGATTCAGTGTCTCACACAGGCAGGCTCTGACACAAATATCTGTTCAATTGAGAAGTGCTGAAAGCCATATCACCTTAGCAAAAACTTTTATTTACCTTAGTCTAACATGTGTATAACTGAATTTAACCATAAGTTAATGTTCATGGTAGGGGCACATGACTTAATGAGCACAGATTGTTCTAACTGATAAGAGATTCAAAAGAGTAAAATAAAACCACCTGCTTCTGCAACAGATCTATCTAGAGAAGACCCCTTCTCAATTGTGGTAAAGACAAGCTACTGGAAAATTAAGTAAAATGGGCAAAATATTCTTGACATCAATGTGCCCTGAAATCCCCACACTGTCTACTAAATGACCCAGCCCAAATTCATTAAATACTAGTGACTTGG
Source organism: Psammomys obesus (assembly GCF_907164565.1). Lineage (NCBI taxonomy): Eukaryota > Metazoa > Chordata > Mammalia > Rodentia > Muridae > Psammomys > Psammomys obesus. The sequence goes on along the minus strand of NW_026592439.1, from coordinate 648,208 downwards.
AGAAAAAAAAACACAGTCTATGTTGGCTAAAGTCAGGATGAGTGTGGTTGGGGCATGTTGTTACAGGAAAGTGGGGTAGGTGATAAGGAACTTGGTCTTTGGGGCACTGCTAATATTTCCCCTTAAAACAGAATGCTCACCCTTTTTCCCGGGTAAGGCGGAGACTTAATTTCACTGCAGTTGTTTGGTGCTGTTTTCACATGGGAAGCATGTTTTACATTGGGAAGCACACTCAGGAATGCCTGTCATTTCCAGATGGCACGCCTTCTCTGATGGTTTCACACCCTAATTGTAAAAATGTACCCACGATATGTTTTCGTCTTTTGGGACCTGAACCCAAGTTTCCATGTGTAAAGGAAAGAGGGAAGACGGAGAGACATACATGGACCTGTGAACGCATGTACATTTTGAAGAACACTTCTAAAATGTCATTTCCGAAAGAGATCTAAGATTTTAAAAACAGAATTGCTATCCTACTGCTGACATTTTAAACTAATTTTGATTCGGAGAAGTGGGGCATGGGGAAATTTACCCATTCTAGGCCTGTTAACTCTTTACTCTCCCAAATGTCTCCCATACAGCCTTTCCTATCACATGACCCTCCTGTGCTTTCTGAACTTTCAGAGTACAGATTTGGTAGAAAAAAGAGAAAAGTTGGGTACAGCTATAGTAAGAAGTAGGCTAAATAAATAAATAAATAAATAAATAAATAAATAAATAAATAAATAAATAAATAAAAAGTGATAGAAGGTAAAAAGAGAAAGGGTGAAAGAAAAGAAATGAGGCAGATGAGACTTCATGGTTGGCACACACAAGGAGTGGAATCAAAACTTCACCAGAAAGAGACCTTAACACCCAAACACACATGGAGAATGATGATATAACTGTTCCCATGACTACCGAGTCCAGAGAGGCGCTTGAGGTCATCTCCACCCAAGCACAAGTGGAAACATAAGTGAGGCTGTAAAACCCTTCAAGTGGAGTCTCGTTCCTGAAACATCCTACTGCCTGTTGAGGGTTTTCCAGTGAGCCTGTGATTCAGTCAGCCAGCCCTGTTTACTAGAAGAGACTGGGAGGAAACATTTGTGCTCTTCACACCAACTCACTTTCCTTCACGGGTAATTCTACTTTGATGGTGGAGTGATTCACACAGGCAGGTGAACAGTGGCCTGAAGTTTTCAGGATTTAGCTAACCCTTTCACAAGGTGGGATTCTACCTCAGAACATTATTTTTGGCTTCATGCTGATATTTTACATATGCTTTTAGCATCTTGCTTCATTATTTATTCTTTTCTCTTCTTTCCTTTTTTCTTTCTTGGTCACAGTTCTAGTGGTAAACGCAGACGTGGCAAGAAAAAAAAAAACTGGTCTAAGGCTTGTTTTTAAACCTAGATATCCTATTGAGATCCCTATTTCCCGGGGCTGAGAACGCTGGATCTTCATTGTTTGGACTATTTGCACTTATCATTTCATAGCATGAAAGCCTGGACCCTCCCCCCGCCCTTTGTCTGGCCAGTTCCCTCCACCCTTCAAGTCTTTTGATGAGGGAAGACATCCCTAGGTTCAGGGTTAGGTTAGGTTTCCTGCTGCATGCATCCACAGCACTTTGCATCGCTCCTTCACGCCTCTCATCACAGTCTTAACTGGTTTCGCACTTGTTGTATCTTTATTTACTGTGATATTCTAACACAGTCATTCTCAACCTTCCTAATGCCACAACCCTTTAATACAGTTCCTCATGTTGTGGTGACCATAAAATTATTTCATTGCTACTTCATAGCTGTAACTTTGCTATCATTCTGAATCATAATGTAGATATCTGATATGCAGGATATTTGCTATGCGACGCCCAGAGGGATCGTGACCCACAGGTTGAGAATGACTGTTCTAACATGTACCTGGGACACAGTGGTAGTTCAGGAAATCCTTGTTATCAAAGTGAATGAATAAAATGAAATTAATTGAGTGAATGAACAGATGACAGCATGAGTCTAAGTTCTTCCTTTCTCCAAAATTAAAATGATTTCCATTTTATCTCTGTAGCAGTGTTTCTCCTCATTTTCCAGGTGAGGACGGAGAAGTTCCTCAGCCACAAACCCTAGGCTTTTGGTTGCAATAGATCCCTTTCCCTTCCTCCCAAGCACTTTATATCACTTACACTCTGTATGTGTAGCTCCATCTCTTTTCCAACTCTAGTAAAATTCAACCTACGTATTTGAAAGATACACAAAAAACTGACAATCCTTACTGTGTTATCTACACAAGGATTACAGAAAGAAGGTGAGTCTTCATTCTAATCTATTTTGTTCTGTTGTTTAGAAACACATATGCAGCTCTCTTCTAATAAACAAAAAGGTTAAACAAAAACCTGTGTAATGAAAAAAGTTTCTATCTGCTTTATAAATTCCACATCAAATACTTCATATGTGCCTTCTAGATTCCCCTTTAATTTATCAATGCCTATCACCTTTTGAACATTCTAGACTTTACTTAGTTTCAATTTAATTCAACATATCTACTTCAATTGTAGATATTCTATTCTAGTTTTTCTCATGGGACCTAGAAACACAGAGTATCATTATTCCCACTCCTCAGACAGAAGCTTGTCCAGTTTCACTCACTGTAATGTCAAGAGTCCAGGCATGTGAGTGCAGAGAAACTGTTATCCTACTCCGCTTATCTTTTCTCAGTTACAGAGTTATAATGCTACTAAAGATGGTGACGACAATTTCATAGCGTTGGTGTGGAAATTAAATGATAAAACACTTTGCATAATGTCTCATATAAGGCAAATATATAGTATTATCTACCATTATTTATGCAATAATAATTTTCAGGTGGGCTCTCACATACCAGACATTATATCAGATGCTTGTCAGGGCCTATGATTTTGCTCATTTCGTTCCCTACTCTTTCACCTTGCCTAGCCATATCAAAGACACCGAGTACATCAGTGCTGACTGGAATCTTTGAAAGTCAGTCTATACATATCCAAATCTCTGACGCTTTGAACTCGATTCCAATGCAGTAGATAGAGAAAGGTGAGGTTTTTGTATCACGGGATTCTTTTTTTTTTTTTTTTTTTTTTTTTGAAGAAGTATCTAGATCAATATGTTGGTGTAGAATAAGCCAATAGCTGCATCAGTGTGGACCAAACCTAGAGCCCAGGCATTTGTCCCTCATCTCATACTCAACATGGATGAAGGAGATGTGAAGGACCTACATGGAGGAATAAAGCACCTCATTTGGGGAGAGTCATCAGTCAGAACACTGATATCCCTGTAGTGGTCAATACTGACACTGAGGCTTCTCTTACAGGAGTAAGAGAACGTGAGAAATCTCTACTCCACGTGGCTATGACCCCACAATTGCTCTAAAAATAAAGTCTAGTTTAGAAGATTCTCAATAAAGTGAAGAATCTGAACCAGCTGATTTCTGGACAAGATGTGACAACATATTTGGTCTTCCCTGAGGATTCTTCAGACGTCAACTTGGCATTTTATATCTAACTCAAGAATTCATGGCACCGTTAGGCACACGTTATGAAAATATCTGTGAATTGGAGTTAATGGTCTATGTAGGTGAAGACCATAATGTTCTGGCAGGAATGACGAGGGGGGGTGAGCAGTACCAGAGGCCAACAAAAATGATATTGTTATGCAAATTAACGCACACAATAAACTGAAGAAACCTGAGGCTGGCTTTGCAGAAACCCCAGCCTGGGCTGTATTCTTTGTAAATATATATATAAAAGAAAAAGACATGAAAGTTTACCTTGCAGTTATTTACCCAAAGGTAGCAACTCTTCACTAGGGCTCTTGGATTTAAGTCAAGCTACCATCTAGAAGTTGTATAACTTCTTAAGCATAGGCATCACGCATGCTTATGTGTGATGGTCAATGTAACTAAGTAGGTCAACTGTCATTTAGGAGAATTTGTTCTACTTGGGAAGGAACACGTGGACTTTTGTGTTTTAGAGCTCTGACTGGGAACTGAAAACGGAGCTGAAATGGGAAGGGGCTGATTTTCAGAGCATCTTTGCTGCACTGCTGTGACATGACTGATAAGTCTCATTTGCAAGGCACTTCTATTTGGGTTTTATTGGGGTTTCACAAAAGAGTACGCGTTTAAAAATAGACACACTGACAAAAATTGAACCTATTTTAGAAGATGGGATGCGAGAAAAGAAGAGCTACCAATTGGGGAGGCACGTGTGTGCTCTGGGGCTGAGCTGTCACTCACCAACCAGTGACCTCCCACCCTTAAGCAGAACATCTGTTAGCTCTACCCGAGCTGCCCCAGACAAGGCTGGCCAAAGAGAAGAACAGAAATTCATCCCATGGTTATTATAGTCACCAACTAAGCCAGAAATGGTGGGGTTCAAACAGGATACAATGAGAAGGGCTCAGCTCTACCTTTGAAGACGCTCTGTTTGACCATCTAAAGCTCTCAAAGTGGGGCTAGACAAGCAGCTTCTCATCCCTGGCACATTTCAGGGCTTTTTTTTTTTTTTTTAAAGAAAAGTCCATGATGGATTTGCAGTCATAAAAACCCCAAGACTAAAATGCTTTAGCCCTCAGGATTTCCCCCATCCCCTTCTTAAAGCCATCTCCCTGCCAGGCTGTCTCCCACAGTCTAATTAAATCCTAAAATAGAGTTGACCATTCCACCCACATGATCATCCCCGGATCTATGGCTCAGCACTGTTGCTCTCAAATACCTTTCCTTATAGCTCTGACCCACTAAGCAGAAAACAATAGCTTGCCTATTGGAAAAGAAAAGAACCACGGAATAGGAAAGAAGTCCCTGCTCGCTCCTTCAACACTTTGCTACCAATAAAGCCCACCGTGGGAGCTTTGTTGACCTTGAAATTTCCTGATTTGCATTTCCCACATTCTATAACCAACCCCAGGCTCCAAAAATCCCAACCTCCCCTCCCTTTGCTGCTTTGGAATCATCTCTTAGAAGAAAGCATGACCACATCGCAGCCACTGTCTGTTGTCAGCCAAAGGTCTGAGGTTTTTCACTTCTACCTGTTTCGCTCTACCACCCTCACTTTTCACTGGACCATGTTCTTTGTCTGCTGGTGTTTGTGTGAGAGTCATTTTCTACAGCAGGGATGTAAGGCAAGTCTCCCAGGGCCCTGTTCCATAGCCTGGACCTTTGCCAGAAGGGTACCTACATAAAACCAGCTACTCAGAACTTCAGCCTGAGTCCCTTATTCCAAGAGGCTGGTTATGGAGGTAGCAGGTGCCTTCGGGTTGTGGTTTCCACTGAAACTCCAGTTGGTGGGGCTAATACCTGGACCCTGAAGCTCAAGGAACTCCTTGAGGTCTTTCTTTTTGAAAGACACAGGAGAAACACAGAGGCACTGTCCTTAAGGAAGAGGTAATTCAACCACACACCCCAGCCCTTGTCTTCTCTATCCCCAAGACTTTGCTGATTCCAAATCTAAACACAGAACTCAAACCCTTACACAAATGAGCACTCACCTGATCCGTAGCTCAACTCACAAGCCAGGGACAGAAACAGAAGCATGCTCCATGAAAAGAACCTGTTGGGATCCATTAGCCACAAGGAGCTCAGCAGCTGCTTGCAGATGCCCCGGCAGAAGCTCTGATCACAGTGCGGCCTTTGCTGTCAACTAAACTTCTAAGTTCCTGAACCAGCTTCCTGTCTCAACTGGGTGCTGTTTTTTTTTTTTTTTTTTTTTTTTTGTTTTTTTTTTTTTTCTTTCTGTATTTTTTTTTTCTCTACTTGAGTCTCAAGGATTGCTCATGTCTGATCAGACTTAAATCACTTCGGCACTCGTTCTTAAGAATCTGCCTAAGTCAGGTGTCTAGACCCATGGGAGCCGGGAAAGGACTGTGTAGTCACTTCAGTCAAATCTGGCTTGGGGAAGAAACGTGATTCCCCACGCTCCTTTTTCTAAGCGGTTTCCAGGAAATGGGTGTCACATGTTCTCTGAGTAGATCTGCCTGGTAACTCTTCTTGTGTCCTGAGGAAAGATGGACCACCTACAAATTAGGGAATTCAGGGTTCAGGATTTGTTTGTAACTACCTTTCAATGAGATGATAGGAGCTTTACTTGGGATTTGTTTAATAATTTCACTGAACAACCTCTGCAAGTAAGACTTGGAGCTAGTCACAGACTGATGGGGTGGGCAAGAGTGGACCACTGACCAACAGACATTTCCTGAAAGGCATTGTATGGCTGAACCAAGCTAGCTCACTGCTGCCTTAAATTTAGAGGTTGTGTGTAAGATTTTTTGTTTGTTTGTTTTGGTGGAGAAGGAATGGAAGAAAGAACTTATTATATGAACAGAAAACTAGAAAATGCTATGATCAGGACTCACAAGGAGACTTTGAGAAGTGTGGCTAAGTTTCTCTGTGTGGAGGAAGACATGTGCTTGGCACAGTTGTGCATGTGGAGGTCAAAGAACAACTATTGGGAATCAGTTCTCTCCTTTCATCAGGGGGATCCAGTTATTAAACCCAAGTTGCCAGATCTGTATAGCAATTACCCTAACCATGGAGCCATCTTGCCAGTCTCCAGGCTAGTGCTTTTAGAACCTATTGTTGTAATCACTGGTACTCTCAACTCTTGGCCTCCCCGAAGACCTCAGGGTAGAAAGAGCTGGTTATAGAGCTGGTCCTTTGTCCTCCCTGTTTTCCCTTCTTCTTTTTCTGGTATCCAACTTCATAATGGTGAGTTGATAGGGTATGTTCCCTGTTCTGCACTCAGTATCATCACTGTAGGAGCTAGAAATATGTCACGTATGGAATTAACATCATAGAAATTGGTAAATGACATAAATCGGAGTTTTCTCTTTTTTTTTTTCCTTTTTGTTTTTTTTTTTTGTTTGTTTTGTTTTTGTTTTTCGAGACAGTGTCTTACTATGTAGTTCTAGCTGGTCTGGAAATCACTGTGTAGACCAGCGTGGTCCCAAACTCACCTGGCTCAGCTTCCTATGTGCTGAGATTAAAAGTATACACCACCACACCCGGCCATTAAATCAGAATTTTCAAGAATGATATATGTCCTCGAGTCACACAACTATTGGACTTCATGTTCCATCCAGTATACTTATGTCAGATCCCTCCCTCTCTTCCAAAGACTTCCATTCATGTTTACTTTATTTCTAGCCTCATCTTGAGGCCTTTCTACCTCATGCCCTGTTGTGGGGTATTCACAACAGAAGACTGCTCAGATATGGGCTTAAGCCAATAAGTCTTTATTAGCTGGCCGTTGACTCTACTGAGTATTCGGGATCCCAATGTAGCACTGAGCCTTTCTTAGGGTGAGCTTTCAAGCACAAAAACCACGTTCTGTGTTGACACACTTCAGTTAACAAAAACAGCCAGAAGTGGAACTACATAAGCCAAAAAGAGAGTTTTCCAGAACTGTGGACTGTGATGGATTAGGCCTTTGTTTTGATTTTTGGCAGGTGTTACTGTGGGCTGAATTTTGTGGCCTGACTGGTACTTCTATTATAAAATCAATTGTGCTGAAATCTGGGAGACTGCTAAGGTCTGGAGTCTCTTCAGACAGATATCAAGGTAATTTATGGTGTTAGTGTGAAGGGTTTGGTTGTTCAGGGTGATTATTGAAATCAGCGATGCTTTAGATGTAGGTGAATTGAATAGTGTCCCAAGTCAAATTCTTGTCTCCTCAGAATATCAGAATATGGTCTTCTTTGCAATAAGGACTTTGAGTGAAATATAAAATATTATAAACTTGGTTAAAGTGGTCCCTAAATTTAATGAGAGCACCTTCAGAAGAAAGAAAAGAATATATACCAGAAAAGTCCAGCCAAGATGTAACAGAAATTGGATTTATTCAACTACATCTAGGAACACATGAGAACACTGGAAACTGGAAGAGACAAGACAGGGTCTCTTGGAGAACTTTTAAGAGGAGCCTGGTCTTCTTGATGCTATAGTTTCATACTTTTTTTTTGTTTGTTTTCCAGAATTGTGACAGAATGGATTTCTGTTGTTTCAACTTGTGATCTTGTGATAAGTTACAACAACCACAGGGATAATGTGGTCTTGGGCAATGTGGTAGTTTGAGTGAAAATGGCTCCCATAGGCTCATAGGGAGTGCCATGATTTGAAAGAATTTAGAACATGTGGCCTTGTTACAGAAAGTGAGTCACTGGGGGTGGGCTTTGAGGTTTCAGAAGCTCAAGCCAAGCCCAATGGCTCACTCTGTCTTCCTGATGCTTGTCCATCTGTAAGTAGAACTCTTGGCTCTTTTCCCAGCGTGACATCTGATTGAATGTTGCCATGCTTCCTCCCTACCAACATGATAAGAGACCAAACCTCTGAACCAGCCCCAATTAAATGCTTTTCTTTATAAGAATTGATGTGGTCATGGTATCTCTTCACAACAATAGAGACCTTAACTAAAATAGAAGGCACCAGGAACTGAGGTATTGTTGTGATAGGCCTGATTATGCATTTGTTTGGAGGAAAGTGGACTTTGGGACTTTGGATTAGGAAAGCAGCTGAATGTTCTAAGTGCGGATTGAAGGGCCCAAATAGTAGAAGCTTGGGAGACAGAGGTGCTGCAGGTGATTTGAACTGTGGCGTTCTGGATCAAGATGTTTCCGAGGAGAACAATATGAATATGTGGCTTAGAGACCTTTCTTGAGATATTTTGGCTGAGGATGTGGCTGTTTATTACTCTTGCCCAAAATATCTGCCTGAGGCTGAACTGAAGAAGTGTAGATTAACAGCTTTGGCAAAGAAGGTTTTCAGATAGCCCAGTGTTTACTGCGACTTGGTTACCAGTGGCCATACTTTTGCAGATCTATAATGAAAAGGAAGAAGCTGAGCAAAGGAAAAATAAAAAATGTATTGGAGGAAAAAAGAAGCACCAGAAATTGTAATGGACTCAAGTCCACTGCTCATGGAGATAAAAAAAAAAATTAAGGAAAAGCTTAATGCTAAATAAAGTAAAGGGAGTAACGACCTCAGGACAAGACCCCACTCAGCTATGCTTCCAACTTGTAAAAAGGAATTCAAAAGAAAGTGAAAAGAAATTAAGGTAAAGCTTAGGGCCTGGTGATGGTACAGACCTTTAATCCCAGCACTTCAGCGGCAGAGGCAGGTGGATATCTGAGTTCAAGGCCAGCCTGGTCTACAGATTGAGTTCCAGGACAGCCAAACTTAGGCTGGAGGAAAACAACAAAAACAGAATGCTGAGGCAGATATAATTGAACAAGGGCCATATTCCAGCTCCAGAACAAGCATCAGGACTTGGCAGCTTCAGCCATGTAGTTCTAGATTTAGAGTTGAGGATAAAAGAAAGGGGTTGTGGAATCTCCCTCTCTGGCTAAGAAAAGCTGTTGAGGCCAGGTGTATGTCAGGGTCTACCTGGATAGAGGCTTAGAGAGCCATTGTGTGAAGCTGTGAAGGTGAATCCTGGATTGCCTTGGAGATGCCAGAGCCATTAGAAAAACTGCTAGGAGAAAGTGGGGAGAAAGAGACACACGCAGAGAGAGAGATATATGGTGCAGTCAACAAAGCTGAAAGGAGTTGGAGATCTGAAAAGCATTTTGACATCAGATATGGAGATGCAGAATTTGGAGTTTGCCCAGCTGGTTTTCAGTCTTTCCCCACCATCCTCTCTTCAGCAGATACAAGGTAATTTAAGGTGTTAGTCTGAAGGGGTTGGTTGTTCAGGGCGATTATTAAAATCAAAGATGGTTTAGATGTAGGTGAATCGAGTAGCGGTCTAGTGATTCCTCACTATGCTCCCGCTTCTCCCTTTTGGAATGGTAATGTGCATCCTGGGCCACTGTATTTTGTGAGATCTGCTTTTTCATTTTGATTTTACAGGGGATATAGTTAAAAGATTGCCCACGAGTCTCACAGACTTTGAACTGTGGACCTTTAAATGGTGTTGAGACCGTGACAAACTATGGAGACTATGTGCATTTTTCATTATGATATGGCTACAAGCCCATGGAGGCCAGAGAGTGGAATGTGGTGGTTTGGAATGGAACGGACCCCACAGGTTCATAGGGAGTGGCATTATTTGGGCTTTGAGGTTTCAGGAGCTCAAGTCAGGCTCAGTGAGTGGCTCACAGTCTTTTTCTGCTCTCTGCCAATCTGAATGTAGAATTTTCAGCTCCTTCTCTGGCACCATCTCTGCCTGCATGCCACCATGTCTCCAGCCATGACAACAGTGGACTAACCCTCTGAACCTATGACCAGCACCAACTCAATGTTTTCCTTTACAGGAGTAAAGGAAAACCATGATCAAGGTGTCTCTTCACAGCAATAGAAACCCTAACTAAGACAGGTGATGTGGTTAATTCAGTTTTCAGAATTTATAGAGCTCTGTGCAGAGCTGCTCTCTTCATTTGCAGAGAACAGGTGTTGACAGAGCAGCCCAATGTGGAAAGACACACAGTTGAGAAAGCCTGTATTCACAATGCCATTTTTCTGGAGCCAACACATTTACTCTGCCATTTTATTCCCACGGCAGCCTCAGCAGCAGACAGAGCTAGTGGCGGTATAAAGTTGGGTCTAGGCCAACCCAGGGAATCCAGACTCTAGATAAAGAGTGTTTTGCCTTTTCCTGGAGGGCATTTATTATTCCTTGAAGACTCCATAAAGTGGAAAGGAAGGAATGCCACTCATTAAAGTCCCTGCAGGTCCAGGGGTTCCATATACATTATTTTATAACTCTTTGAAACAATAAGGAGCTGATATGATTTCCCTATTTTACAGATGGAGGTATATAAGAGTTGCCACACAAACTCTCTCTTTCTCTCTCTCTCTCTCTCTCTCTCTCTCTCTCTCACACACACACACACACACACAGAGAGAGAGAAAAGAGAGAGAGAGAGAGAGAGAGAGACATCCTGGATTTTCTGACTTTACATCTATGCTTTCTCTATTCACCATAGCATTTCGAGGAAAGAGTGTTTGCCAGTCTTTGGGCTCATGATGGCCAATAACTTATTATCTCTAGAGTGTGTCTGCTAGTATGAGCAGCAGGAGAATCCTGGTATATGTATGGTTTATGTATATGTATGGATATGTATGGTTTCCCGTTCCTAGCTTCTATCATCTGTGACAAGGCACCACTTCCTTCTCTTTGGCTACATAGTGCCCTGCCCTGAGAGTGAGAAGGACTGTATTGAGAATAGCCTCTCCCAAACTTCAAATGGGCTTTGCAATAAGGCCATCTCTGATCCTTTATTTTTAATTAGGTGTATGTGTGTGTGTGTGTGTGTGTGTGTGTGTGTGTGTTGTAAATGTGTGTGTAGGCACACTCACATATGCATATTCACATGGAGTCCAGAGATCAAGGTGTTAGGTGTCTTCCTTTATAGCAGTCTGCTTTATATTTTTAGACAGCATCTCTCACTGAATCAGGAGCCAATCATTTCAGCTAGATTGGCTGGTTGGCAAGCCCCTGGGATCTGCGTGTCTCTGTCCCCCTGTTTCCCATACTGGGGTCACAGGCACCCTGTACCTGGCTTTTATATGGGTGTCAGGGATCCTAACACAGACCCTCAAGCTTGTGAGGCAAACACATTACTGTCTGAGCCACCTTCTCAATATCCAACTCTTTAAAACAAAGGTATACTGTCTTCTAAGGTGTGCTGCCCTTTCTCTCTCTTGAGACTTCGTGGCTACCAGTAGCAAAGTTGCCAGTATCTGGGGCTGATGCCTCTGACCATCTTGGTTTCCCAGCCAATGACCATCTTCTAACTAAAAGTCCTCTATTGTGCAAGGTATCTTGGTGGAAAGGAGTCACTGAGGGGTGGGGCAGATCACCTAGTCACATGGGACTCACAATGAGCACATTTATCTGGATAAGAAGAACACACACACACACACAAAAATCCCTCAGAAACAAAATGAAAGTACAAAATTCCCCCAAATTCTGAGCATCAACTAGGAGACGTAATTGCAGAGTCTAAAACTGGCCTGGGGAAAACACTGGGAAAAAAATACCCCTGTGTCTGCCCTGCTGGGTAAGATGAGGAAACCCTCGAGGGGTGGAGGCAGAGGGGGCAGGTATCTGATACAGGGGCTGAGCAGATCAGTCAACCAGAAAGCCTTCTTGTTAGGCTCTCTCTCTCTCTCTCTCTCTCTCTCTCTCTGTGTGTGTGTGTGTGTGTAGAGGAGGCAGTCATGATAGAGAGCTGGTAAGAAACTGGATGATATGAGCTCTGGCTCAGATCCAGGCCCAGCTTGACCCAGCCCTCACCTCATCTATGAGGGCTGAGGTTTCCCATGCCAAGCTTCTCGTCACAAAGTGTCTCACAGCAGTGCCTTCCCCAGAGCTTTGGAATCAGTTCTGAGCATGGACATGTGGGGACTGAGACACACTGTAGACTTCCTCTCTTGACAGCTCTCATTTTCACTGAGACCCCATGGCCAATGTGGCCCCTAGATCCTCCCCTGGGAGACAGCCTGGACTGACTGGCCTCTCAATGTTCACTGAAGAGTACTTGACTGAGAGTCACTACCACACAGACTGACCCCACGGCACTTTTAAAATCATTCTTGTTAGGGTTACAGTACTTCCTACTGCTCCTTACCACACAGTTTTCAGTACAGCCTGTTACCGGCAAGAGTCCTTAGAGAAAGGGAAATGCCTGTCATGTTACTCCTTCTAGGAAAGGATGACATTCAGGAACCATGGACAGTGGATGCTGACTCACCAGCTTTAGTCATTTCTGAGCACCCAAAACTGAGTCCTATAGCTATGACCCAAGTGGTGAACATGGAGATAACTGCAAAGTACTCTAGAAACCTGGATGACAACTGCCAGCCTTTTCTTCCCTCTACACAGAGTTTGAACTTCCATTTCCTTTTCTTTGACAAACTCACTAAGTGCTCTTCCAGCAAACGTCAGTGAGGAGCCAAACTCATTCCTTTCTCTCTGAAAAGTTCAGGTCTTAACTCACCCAGCTACTTCCTGAGAGAAATAACAGGGGGAATAGTGGTCACATGACCCGTGGGGTCATTCAGAGGCCCCCTGAGATGTCTGCACGTCATTGATATAGTCTGGAGTAGGACTCCTGCATGCTGATGAGGCAACCAGACCTGACCTGAGTCCAGGCAAGGAAGAAAGTTTAGGCACCCCAGTAGTTAATTGTGGTCTACAAAGTTTCGATGAGGAATTCTAAGTGGGGTCTCTGCTGAGAGCAAGACAAACTGAGAGGTAACTACAGATAAAGTGAAATGGTAGAAATCAAAGAATGTCCTCTTTTCCATCATTGGCATGCTCCAGCATTAAATGTGTTTGTGTGTGTGTGGTATGTATGGTGTGTGTGGTGTGCAGTGTGTGTGGGGTGGTATGTATGTGTATATACATGTTATCATGCATGTGGAAGTCAAAGGGTTAACTTGCTGTAGTTGGTTCTCTCCATTTACAATGTGGGTTTCAGGAACTGAGTTCAGCTAATCAGCCTTGACTTTGGGTTCTCTTACAAGCTAAGCCATCTCAATAGATAAGGCCATCTCAATAGATAAGGTTTTCACCCTGTGATGTTTCATTTTATCTCAGTTTGATGGGATGGGGAACATGAATTAAACATTTTTATTTTCCTGACTGTGTTGTGAGTGTGGCTGGATGAGATTAGCGTTAGAATCTGCGGAGTCAGCCCACAGTGACCGCGATCATCCTTTGAAAGCCTACAGAGGACAAAAGGTGGAAGGGGTGTGGAGTTAGCCCTGTGGTTTCCTGACTGTTGCTTGAGTTGGGATACTTGTTCTCCTTGCAAACTCTCAAACTGAACTTCTACCATCAGATTCTTTGATCCTTAGGTCAGAACAACCATTGGTGTTGCTGTGTCACCGTCTTGTAGACTGGGATCATAGGAGTTTCAGCTTCCAAGATTACAAAACTGTGTAATCTTTCTAAGCCATGCTTTCCTCTTGAGCAACAGGGTTAGAGTGCAGGCCCGTATCACAGAGCTGTTAAGAAAACCCAAGGATGCTGGTGCAAGTGAGATGTCAGAGGTAGTGTTGGACATGTAGGAACCATTTTACATTTGATGTTCATTAAATTGATTGTTCTCTAGAAGAGGGCATGAGAGATTAAATGAAAATTCCAAGTAGCAGCAACCAGCAATGTGCAGGAAGTACTTCCCTGAGGTCAAGGAGGAGGACAATCTCAGGGACATGGCAAAAGGCTTTAGGCACATTTCAGATAGATTCCTGGGCTTCTCCATGACAAGGCACAGAAAATTTGCAGCATAAATCTGAAGCAACAGTACACTGAAGACACTCAAGAGCTTGAATATGGGAGATAATTTTTTATGGATTAAGTGTTTAAAATTCCTGTTATAAAGAATTAAAACTTTTATAAAACACTACCTATTTCTTAAAGAAAAGTATCAATACAGAACAGGAACAGAAAAATACAAATCACAGATGAAAATTGAAAGCACAGTGAAATACGAACTTAATTTTTTTTTTTTTTTTTGCTTTTTAAGTAGTTTTATTTAAAGCGAAGATGGCTCACACAACATTATTGTCAAGAGAAACTTAAGGTTTTTTTTGTTTTTTGTTTTTTTGAGATGCCCCAGCTCTTGTCAGAACATCACAATTTTATGCCACATAAAAAGACGTTTTAAAGTTTAGCTTCCTGATTACTAAATGCCATATGTGAACTCTGAAGTACGTGCTGGATTTTCAGAGCCATAGAACCGACGTACAACTAGAGAGGTGGATGCGATGGGACTGCTGACAAGCTAGCAGGACATCCATTCACTGTTGTTGCTCTGTCGTTAATAACCGTCCCAGAGCCTTGACTGTGTGCCACCACACATGTATACCAATGCTCTTCTCTGCAGAGAGGGACTTGTTTTGGCTTACAGCAAGTTGTATGTTTCGTAGAAGCACTATTCTATTCCCTGTTATTGTCACTGTCATTTTGCTAATTCCATCATTTGTCCTTTTTCTCTCAAAGAGTTTTGATTTACTCAGCTCATTGGCATCAAGCGCAGCATATCACACACAGTTGGTCCTCTACATATGTTAATGAACTTAATTTTTGATCATACTTGTTTTAATTTCACAAAATTCACCTGGGGAGGGATTTGGAGTCAACACCAAAATTATAAGGATAAAACCTGAAATGATAGTTTAACTATAAAACACCTGTAAGATTCTCTTTTGTGGAATGGGATGGTTCACTTCAATTTGTCCTGTTGCAGTACCATGAACTTTCAAGTCAATGAACGACTCTGGGTATTGTATATGAGGGCAAACTAAGGAAACGGAAATGGCTGTTCCATAATATGGTTAAAGGGGAGGTTTTTATTGAATGTGAAAGAGAAAATATCCACAGCAAAGATATTTTTAAAAAAGCAGATTGAACACAGCCAAGGCTGTCTGCAAAAGACTGGAGAATAGCCAGAAAACATGAGATAGCAAGAGAAAGAGAATACAGGAATAGAGCAGAGAGAAGGAGACGGGGATAGTGGTGGGGATGGGGGAATAAAGAGAATGGTGAAAATAGCAGCTACAGAGGGGAAAAAAAGAGAGAGGGAACAAAGGGGTACCTGGGAGAAGGGTGGCCGGAGGCTTGTATGAACTTTGAAACATAACAACTACTGTGGACTAAGGAATCCTGAAGAGCAGTGTGGGCTTTGGTATGCAGCCACAGGTATATGTGAATGAAGCCATATTCCTTTTTGCCAGAGGTAAGGGAGATGACGCATTTCAGCAAAAGGAAACTCATTTCACAAGGAATACTGGCTTTTATCTAACCACCATAAATCCTCCTACAATATGGGTTGATCTGGGCCTAGACTCAACTTTGGACCAAGTCAGTGGGCCCCTGTTTTTGAGCAGGGATGGGGTACCTTCTTGACAAGACATGTATCACCATAAGGAGATGTCTGGTAGCTATCTTACCTTTAAATAATATTTGTAGTCAAGATGCAAGTGCCACAGTAAAAGCTTTGCAAGAATTCCTCCTTATTAAGGAGTGTTATGGGTGTGTGTGTTCATGTGCATGTGTGTGGGGTGGTGGTGGTGGTGGTGTGCCTCAATGTACTACTCATTCCAGAAGCACATTTGTGTTAGGTCCAAACTCCAATTCCCCAAACTCCAAAAGGCAGTCCAACCTCCCCTATCCTAAACTTCCTCAAGCTCACAGGCTTCCCTCCTCCTACCTACTCATCCTCCTTATAACCCTGCTATTTCTCACTATGTTCTCTCTCTGCTCTGCTCCTGCTTTTCGTATATGTTTTCTTTATTCTCTATTCCCTGCTATTGTCCCCTCTCTTGCAGACAGCCCTGGCCATGTTCAGTCTACTTTCTCTCTCTTCTCTGGACTCTTCCAAATGCTTCTGGCTATTCTCTCTCTCATAGCTACAATAAAATCTTCCACTTAATTATACCATGGAGTTGCCATGTTGCCAGTTTATACAATTTGTAACTTGTATGCATAAACTTTTATGTTCATTTATTTAGCACATAAACTATGTATTACGTACCATTGCTTAGTTTTATGATAAAAAGTCTCAAAAGAGTATTACGCACAGGACTGGAATGCTTACCAAGCATTCACAAAACCCTGGGTTTGATCCTCAGCAGCATATAAACTTGGGGCCATGGAGCTCACCTACATCTATAATCCTAAACACTCTGGAGGTGGAGGCAGGAGAATGGAAAGTGCAAGGTCATTCTTCAATATATAAATACCAAGGCCATTATGAGTTAATGAGACCCTGTGTCAGAAAAAAATATATATTCATTTTCTTTCTGGAAAAAGTAGATGAAGATCATGAGATTGTGTAAATACAAAGTTTAAGAAGACAGTATATGTGGCAAAAAAAAAAAAAAAGTAAAGCTCATACTCAAATGCTTTCCTTAGCCTTGTCTTATTGAGAAACATAATAAAAGCAAGGTCTTCAGATATAGATCCTATCTCAGGAAGTATTTCTAGAAGTGAATCGATTAAGAAGTCTCAAGCCTAGAACGATGACACACGCCTGCTATCCCAGCATTTGGAGGGCAGAGGCAGGAGAATCATTGCAAGTTCTAGACTAGTCTGATCTACATAGAGAGTTTCCAGATGGTTAGAACTACGTAGTGAGACATTTCAACCATTACCTTCTTTCCAGGTCAGAAAAAAAAATCTCTTCTGCTTTATTGTCGTTAAGAAGGATGACTCATTGCCACCAAGTCTGATGATAGAATATAGATAAAGGCCACTAAAATGTTGAGCCCTATTATACAGACCCCCCATTGTCTGGCGTATTAAATGCCATGTGCTCAGGTGGCACCTTGGGAGCCAGCTGTCCTTTTTTGGCTTTCCCTCCAGTTGGAGATTTCTGCACAGATATTCACTCTATATCCCAGATCATTGACTTCTCCTGGAAGGTACTGTCAAACCCTAGGACAGTCATACTGTGGGACAGAGGTCTGGGAAAAAGACAAGACAGGCAGTCACACTGTATGGTGGTTTGAATAGGAATGGCCCCATAGACTCAGGCGTTTGGATGCTTGACCCACAGAGAGTGGCACTATTAGGAGGTGTGGCCTTGTTGGAGGAAGCATGTCGCTGTAGGGGTGAACACTGAGGTCTCCTATGCTCAAGCTATTCCCAGTGTTGTAGGCATGAAGTTATTGTGTAATTGAAATGCTGTTTTCTGTAACTCCCATATCTGGTTGCAATCCTTGTTCAGAGAATCTCCTGTCTCAATGTTATGTAAGCTCTGCTTTCCAATTGTCCCCTGATATGCCAATAACACAGCATACAGCCAATAACTGAACAGGGGAGAGAATAAGGCTGGACTTTCTGCCAGCCAGGGAAGGATGAGTTAGAGGAGGAAGAAGGGGATTGAGTCAGAGGAGAGGTCCAGGTGCATCAGCAAAGGAGCTGGAACAGGAAGCTACAAAATGCAATTATCTGTGGGATGTATGCTGGAAGGAGACCATATTATCTTGGAGGGTTAATAATAGAGAAATAACTGCTCAGTTATTGTGTTGTAAAGCTTATTATTAAACAAATGTAAAAGAGTCTCAATTATTTGTGTGATAGCTGGGTTAAGAGAGAAACTGAGAAACAAACACAGTTTTACAAAAATAACTTTAACACAGTGTGGCAGACTGTCTCTGCTGCCTGCAGATCAAGATGTAGAAGTTTCATCTCCTCCTCCAGCACCATGTTTGCTTATATGCTATGTTTCCTTCCATGATGATAATGGACTAAACTTCTGACACTGCACACCAGCCCCAATTAAATGTTTTCCTTTATAAGGTTTGCCATGGTCATGTTGTCTTCTCATAGCAATAGAAATCCTAAGACAGAAGTATGCTAGGGAATAGGGTATTGTTGTGATAAGCCTGATCATATTTTTGTTTAGAGGAGTGTAGACCTTGGTACTTTGGGTTAGAAAAGCAGTGGAATGCTTTAAGCATGGCTTAATGGGCCATACTAGTAAGAGCATGGAAGACAGTGGTGCTGAGAGTGATTTGAACTGTGGATGCCTCGCTCAAAAGGTTTCAGAGGATAATAATTTTAGCATGTGGCCTATAAACTGTTTTTGTATTTCTTGGTGAAGAATGTGGCTGCTTTTTTCTTTGTCCAAAGTCTGCCTAAAGGTAAAGTGAAGAGTTTTAGATTAATTCTATTGGCAGGAGAAGTCTCAAAACAGCCTAGTATAGGCTGTGGTTTTTAGTGTTATCTATCATGTGGTTTTTAGTGTTAACTCTTATGCAAACCCATAATGAAAAAGAGCAAGCTGAGCAAGGAAAAATCAAAACGTTGGAGGAGAAGGGGGCACCTGAAAATGGAATGGAACTTCCTGTGTTCAAGAAGATAAACAGATTAAATGGAATAAAGGGAGTGGTAACCTCAGGGCAAGACCCCACCCAGCTAAGCTTCCAACTTGTGAAAAGGAATTAAAGAAAAGTTTAAGGCCAGGTGTGGTGGTGCACAACTTTAATCCCACCACTCACAAGGCAGAAGCTGGCAGATCTCTGAGTTTGAGGACAGCCTGGTCTACAAAGTGATTTTCAGGATATCCAGGCTTAGAAAGTGAAGGTAACCATTGAAAACAGAAAGCTGGTGAAGATGTAATTAAACTTGTTCATGTTCCACTCTTAGCAAGCAGCAGAACTTGGCAGCTTTAGCCACATGGTTCTGGCTTTAGAGTCAAGAACAGAAGAAATGGGTTCTGGAGTCTCCCTTTGTGGCAAAAGCTGCTAAGGCTGGGTGTGTGGCAGGAGTGTCCCTACATGGAGACCCAGAGAGACCATTGTGTGAAGCTGTGAAGGTGAAGCCTTGGAGACCCCAAAATGTTGGAGATACCTGATCCCTGGGATACCTGCCAAAGAGGGATGTTAACAGGGAATGGAACCAGCCCAAGAGAAAGAATCATGTTGCAGTCAACAAAGCTGAAAGCAGTTGGTGATCTAAAGAGCATTTTGACATTAGACAAGGAGATGCAGAATTTCGAGTTTGCCCAGCTCATTTTCAGTCTTGCTTTGGTTTGGTATTTCTTCTCTATGCTCCCTATTGGAACAGTAATGTGTATCCTATGCACACATTATTATATGTATTATATTGTTATATTATATTGTGTATTATATGTTGGAAGTATGTGATTTGTTTTTTCATTTTGATTGTAGACTTAAGAGATTGCATAAATCTCAGAAGAGACCTTAAACTTGAGACTTTTAAGACAGTGGGGACTTTTGAAGTTGGAGATAGCATTTCTGCGTTGTGGTATGACTACAAGCCTTTGGGGGCCAGAGAATTGAATGCGATGGTTTGAATAGGAATGGCTATTCAAGACTCATGTGCTTGAATGCTTTGCCAATAGGGAGTGGCACTATTAGGTAGTATGGCCTTGTTTGATGTGGGTGTGGCCTTGTTGGAGGAAGTGTGTCACTGTGGGGGAGGGCCTTGATGTCTCCTATGCTCAAGCTATGCCCAGTGTGGCAGACAGTCTCCTTCTGCTGCCCAAAGAACAAGAAGAGATAGAACTCTCAGCTCCTTCTCCAGCACCATGTCTGCCTATATGCTGCTATGGATGATTAATTTTTATGAAAATGTACACTGCTACTCAAAGCACCTGATGGTCCAAGTTTGTGCTCAATATAATGAAAATTTTACACTATTAAAGTCTCAATTTTAGAGATAAATGTGGTCAATAAACCAGGCAGACAACTATGATTTAGAAACACAGGGATTTGTGTGAGTCAGGGTGAGTCATAGTGATGGTAAGAGTGTTTTCTTTTTTTTGTTTTTGCTTTTGGAGACAATGTTTCTCTGTGTAGCCTTGGCTGTCCTGGACTCGCTTTGAAGACCAGGCTGGCCTCGAACTCACAGAGATCCACCTGCCTCTGCCTCCCTGGAGAGTGCTTATTTATGGATAAAATGGTGCACATGTTATCTCATGTAGTAGATGCTCAGAACCCCACTCAGGACCCAAACAATTATTCCTCAATGCTGAAGTATTAGTGGCTAACAGTTCTCAGATTAATCTTTCTCTAGGGATGCATTCAAGCGGTTCCCTCTCTCTTTCTCTTTGTCTCTCTCTCATTTTTTATTTTTTTGAGACAGGGTTTTTATGTGTGTAGTTTTGGCTGTCCTGGAACTCACTTTGTAGAGCAGGCTGGCCTCGAACTCACAAAGATACACCGTTCTCTGCTTTCCAAGTGCTGGAATTAAAGGTGTGTGCCACCATCTCCCAGCACAAGTAGTTTTTTACTGAGATCAACCCACATCTAGAAAGTAGACATTTGTTGGGTAAAATATTCTAGAAGTCCAGTCCTCTAAATTTGGAACAGACATGAAGAAGTTAGACCTCTGGAACTGAATTGATATCTTTGCTGAGACTTACTCCAAAATCCTACTTCTGAGAGAGAGAGAAAGAGAGAGAGAGTGAGAGAAAGACAAAGAAAGAAGAGGACCCAGAGAGAGGAGCAAAAGAGATAGGATAATTGAAAGAGCAGGTTTATAAGAAGCAATGAGTAGATGTTGGCTAGGAAAGTTCCTGAGCAGGAGAGATTACAGTAGGGGAGGAGGTGAGAAGAGCTAGGTACTTATGGAGGCCAGCTTTGTTTGGTATGCTGAGAGGCACCACAGACAGCCATTTATCCCCTCTATCAGTGGGAAGGGAACTGGTTCCTTTATTAGATGGGAATGAGCTTCACAAATTTCTGAGTAATGTTGGCTTTTGTCTAACCAACTGAATTTGGGGGAGTGGAACTTCTTTTGGACCTGACTTTGCTTTAGAAAAATTGCTTGGACCTCAGTGATAAAGGGGTTTACATAAGACTAAAATCTGGGAAAAATAATGCTTTCCCATTATCTGCACTATAAGAATTAATGATCTTACTCAAAAAGTGCCCATTGGATGGAAGAAGCTGTCCATAAGAGAATTACTTAGAATGTAGACTTGGCAGTGTTGGGATTCGTAAGCGGGCATTTTTATGGCCAGTCCCAAGGGACCTGACAAACCAGATATCAGGCATCTGTGAGGCCACCTATGGACCACCCGCAGACCACCTGAAACTACCTGTGCATGCTCTGGGTCACCTTATAAAAGAACTTGCAGCACCTCTTCTCTCTCTCTCTCCCACTCCCACCCTGCCCAGAGACGGTCTCTGTGACCCCTCCCCCTTTCCTTAATAAACCTCCCACATGGAATCAGTTACGTGGAATGACTTGTGAACCCACCGTGTAATTTTGCTGCACCATCCTAACATTGGTTCACTTGGCCGGGAACAGACACTTTCAGCAGCCACACCATGTGGTTGTTGCTTTCAGCACCAGCACCCCACCAGAGCTGCTGGAAACCTATTTCATTTCAAATCTGCCCACGACCCACTTTCCAGCAACCAGATTGCTACCTCTTATACGCAACACTGGCTGGATTGGTGAGTTCCCCTCATTGGTCAGAATGACCATCTCACTTGGTAGGGGAAGACTGATTGTTGAGTGTCTGGTGACATCCTGGAAACTTTTGAGATGGAGGATCCCCCAACCACGGCCTTCGCTGGCCACAGTTGACCCTGTTTGTTGACCTCCACTTAAGGCTTCCTTTTTCCCTTGAGTGAGATTTTCTTTTCCCCTTCTACTGGCATGGTTTCTCCCCTGTCTCTCTCACTTGTCTAAGAAAATCTTAGTGCTAGGTAAACCATATCTGCTACGGGAAGCTGTGCCCTTGGTCTCTGGCCAATGCTGATGAGCTGGTGGATCAGGTAATGCCATACTATCTACTGAGCCAAACCTTGCCTTTGGGACACCTCTGGCAGGTCACTGACGACTCCTACCTTCCCAATGGGAACTGCCCATTTGTCTGTTCCTCCAGCATCCCCACTGGGATGTCTTCTGGAGAATTTTAAAGCCCTACTCATGGAGCCTGAGTTAAAGGCCTCTAAGTTCATACACCTCTGTAATAAAACTTGGCCTACATATTCCTTAGATAATGGTTCAAATTGGCTGATTAATGGCATATTACATCCCACAATTTTACAGGATCTTTTTAATTACTGTCAGCGATCTGGTAAATGGAAGGAGGCATCTTATGTTCAAGCATTCTCTCTCCTCTTGCTCTAAACCTCTCTGTTCTTCCTGTTCTCCTTCCTGTCTTTCATATTATCTCCTACTTTATAGCTATTTCTTCTAGCTATAAAGTCTCAACATCAAGAGTTCTCTACCTTTGACCCCACGGATGAACCTCTGACTCACTGTTCTCAACCTCCAGCTTCTTCTCAACCTCCAGTTGCTCCTTCCTCCTCTGCTTCTTCTTTGGATTCTCCAGCACCCTCACCCATCTCTCCAATCCCCTCCCCAGCAACAGGCCATCCTAGTTGTCGTACTTTGACAGCCACTTTCACCTCACCAAGAACTATTAGCCCCCCCCGCTACCCACTCTTGCTCTGTAGCAAAGTTCCCTTCTTCTTCTTCTTCTTCTTCTTCTTCTTCTTCTTCTTCTTCTTCTTCCTTTTCCTCTACTCAGCATAAACCTGCCTCAATTCTTCCCTTGTGGGAGGTGGCCAGTGTGGATGGCTTATTTAGGGTGCATGCTCCCTTCTCATTAACTGAACTTTCTCAAGTAGAAAAGAGACTAGGATCTTATACCTCTAATTCTTCTTTCATTAAAGAATTTAAATATCTCATTCAATCTTATAGTCTTATCTTCCATGACATATATATGATTCTTACCAATAACCTATTACCTGAGGAGAGCAGGCAAGTTTGGGAACAGGTTAGAATGCATGCAGATGAGGTTCACCAAACAAATACAACACACCTGGTTGGAGCTGAGGCTGTGCCTGACCAGGATCCACAATGAGATTATCATACCCCAGAAGGCATTTTATCTAGAGATCAGTTCACGACCTGCCTCCTAGTTGGTCTCCACAAGGCTGCTCTTAAGCCAGTTGATTGTGAGAAGCTCCAGGACGTCATGCAGGACAAGAATGAAAACCTGTCTCATTTCCTAGAGTGTCTTACAAAGGCCCTCTTACAACATACTAATCTAGACCCCGAAAGTACAGAGTAGGCAACTTCTGATGACCTATTTTTAACTCCCAGTTGCCCCAACATCAGGGCTAAGCTTAAATGCTTGGAGAGAGAACCTCTGACTCCGCAGGCAGAAGTCTTAGTGCGGTCTTTTAAGGTGTACAGTGGGAGAGATGAGAAAGTCCACAAGCAAAAATACCTAATACTGGCCAAGGCCATCCGACTGGCCTCAGAGACTACCCAGGCTCCCTTGCCTCCTAAGGCACAAAGACCACGTGGTCCCTGTTTCAAATGTGGTCAAGAAGGTCACTGGGCTCAGTTTTGACCTAACCTCTGCAAGGCACAGGGGCCATGTCCAAAATGCCACGAAGACACTGGGTTGTTGACTACCACCTTTTCTCCTATGATATGGTGGCATCACTCCCAGATTGCCCTCAGCTGATGTCCTAGGCCTGGCTACAGTTGACTGAAGGTGCCTGGATTCCCTTGACCCAACCACTGCCATCAGTAGCAAGGAGCCACAGGTAATTATCATGGTATCGGGGCAGCCCACTCTTTCCTTTTGGACACTGGAGCCACTTACTCAGTCCTGACAGTATCAAGGACCAACTCTCCTTCTAGTTCCCCTATTGTCAGCATAGGGGAACTAGGGGACCATCCTTGCCAGCCTTACCGGACTCCGCCACTCAATTTCAGGGGTGTTCCCTTGACTCATTCCTTTTAAGTGATGCCAACCTGTCCAGTTCCCTTACTGGGAAGGGACTTTTTAGCCAAAGTGGGAGTCTCTTTCTCCTTTACTCCACCCATTCGCCTGACCCTAAGCTCACCAGTGTCCTCTCTCCTCCTCCTCCTAGCTACCCTACCTATCAGTTGTGACATATCACTTCCTTTGCCAGCCTCTTGAGTGGACTTCCAAGTTTGGGATGTTCAAAACCCCTCTATTACTAGGCACCATTCTCCTGTGGTCATTCAGCTACAAGATCCCACCCGGTATATTACCCAATCCCTGGGAATGGGAGAAGTAGAGATGTTAATTAAACACTTCTCTAAGGTCATTGCCTCTCTGACATCCTCCTAAATAATACAAACCTATCATTTCATCTCCTACTTCAGACTCTGACCTCAGCCTACAAGTTTCTTAATGTGACCCAACTGGACCATTTTAAAACTTGCTGGCTGTGTGTCCCACCTGGGACCAACTCAGAACTACCGCTGACAGCTTCTCTGGTGACTCTGTCAAGTAACCTTACTTCACCATTCACTAACTGCCCTGACTCTGATGGTGCCACAACTCCCTACCTTTTTCAAATCACCCTCTTTGGCATGACAAGCTGTTTCAAGGTGTCTGGGACACACTCTGTAGGAATGCTAAGTTCTTTAGACTGTAATAAAACTGTAATCCTTGAAACCTCATCTCAACCCCAATGCCCTACTGCTAATAATACCTTGATTCTTTGTGGTACTCAGGTCTGCCATTGTCTGCCTGCTGGTTGCTCAGGAGTTTGCATGCTGGTGTGTCTCTTTCCCAAGCTGGGGGTGATAAATGAAAAGGAACCCTACCAATCCCAGTCATGGACTCAATAGCTGCCCTGCAGGTTAAGAGGGAAATTCAAGTCTTGCCCCTCTTGGCTGTTGCAGGTATCATGGCAGCTGTTGGGACTGGGACAGCAGAACTTCACTAACTTTGTATTATCAGCTTTCTTCTCAGTTCATCCAGGATCTCCAGCAAGTGGCTCAGACAATACTAACTCTCCAAGGACATATCGACTCACTGGCAGCAGTAGTACTTCAAAACCGACATGGATTAGATCTCCTCATGGCTACAGAAGGTGGCCTTTGTATCTTCCTCCAGCAGGAATGCTGTTTTTATGTCCACCAGTTGAGTAGAGTAAAAGACAAAATCCAACAACTCCAGACAAATCTATAAAAATGAAAGGAACAGCTTGAGGCCTCTAGCTCTTGGGCCTTTCAAGAACCTCATATGGAAATGGATTCTGCACTTCCTCACAACCTCTTCTGCTCATCTCTTTGCTTTTGCTTTTTGCACCCTGCTTTATTAACTTCTCTGCATTCCTCCAACAACAAATGCAAAAATTCTTTAACCAAACATTAATCAGTTACTCTTACAGGATTATCAGCCTCTGATCACAGAACCAGATGACAATAACCTTTCAATCAACTCTGATGGTGGGGACCAGCTGTACTCTGAGAATGACAACACCCCTAATTAGCAGGAAGTAGCTTGAAGAGCACAGGTCGCCCCTATGCCCTCCCTACTATCACCCCCCATGCTAGTTCCTTACTTTTTAATAAAACAGAAAGGGAAGAATGTTGGGATCTGTAAGCAGGCATCTCTATGGCCAGCTCCAAGGGACCTGACAAATTGGATATCAGGCATCTGTGAGACCACCTATGGACCACCCGCAGACCACCTGAAATCACCTGTACATGCTCTGGGTCATCTTATAAGAGAAATCATGTCATTTCTTCTCTCTCTCCCTCTCTCTCTCTCCCCCACTGTGCCCAGAGATGGTCTCTGTGACCCCCCCATTTCCCTTAATAATCCTTCCACATGGAACCAGTTGCATGGCGTGATTTGTGAATTTATCCTGTAACTTTGCTGCACAATCCTAACAGGCGGGTGTATACAAGGGTGCACAGTAAAGAAACTGTAGACATGACCACTCCATGGTATGGTTAAGATGAAGGCTTTTTATTATATGTAAGAGGTAGAAAATATCCAGAGGCATCCAAAAGAGTCCAGAGAAGAGACAAAAAGGAGTAGTGTGAGCATGGCTAGCAGACTGGACATTGCCAAGGCTATCTACAAGAAAGGGAAGAAGAGAAGAAGAAAGAGAATAGAGTGAGCACAATGAGAGAAGCAGGAGGGCATAGAGAAAACAGAGTGAATGGCAGGGTTATAAGAATTAGTAGCTGCATGTAGGGAAATGTCAGGGGACTAGTGATGGGGCTTTGAAATATATAGCAAGTACTTGTGAGTAGGGAATGGGGGAGCCTGGAAGCTAGCGTGGACCTTGATATCATGATAGGTGCTACAGGTGTATGTTAATTGGAGAGCCACATATGCCCTTTTTGTCAGCATAAGGGAAATGACTCTTTGTGCTTGATGGGAAGCAGCTTCACAAGTTTCCAAGGAATTCTGGCTTTTATTTAACCATCATAAATCTTCCTGATTTCTGTATATTTGAACTCCCTCTTGAAGTCTGGGGATTCCTTTGGATCTGGCAGCAGGATTTGATGTCTGTTTGGATGCTGGACATGAAGGACAACAGCCTGAATACCATGACCTTTAGCACCGAAGTTTAGTCTTTTGGGAAAGGAAGCATAGATGTAAAGAAAACTTGGGGGCAAAATTAGGAGCAAGAAGTATAGGGTTAGTTGTTAGCTTGAGATATGTTTAGTTGAAGTATTTACAGTTTATCTAGAAGGACGTTTCCAGGAAATATTTGAATATATAGATTGACTTTAGGAGAAGAAGAATAATCTAGAGGCAAAATCCCAAAATAAAACAATCTTAGAATTCACCTTTTTTAGCTTTCTTTACTTAATTCTGAAAAAAAAAAAAAAAAAAGCTACACTTAGAGGCTGACACCTTTAAGGGACTTACCATGAAGTCAGTTTTTGCAAAGATGTGACCAGAAACCAGATCTGTTGGGTTGAAGCCAGTGTACCCAACTCCTGAGTAAGTTCCTTTTTTTCTATCTCCTTTTTTCTATTTATCTTCATGCTTCCCAATATAATAATGTCTAACATAGAATATTGCTAAATGTGTTTGTTAAATATATCTATTCTTCAGAGGTAAGGTTGGCTCCTTCTATAAACATCATCACTGAAATTATATATTAGAGGCATCTTGGAAGTCATCAGACCCAGGGAAGTCCAAGTTAGCCACCACAATTTGCATTTTACCTCTCTCTACTTCCTCTGAGAGCAAGACCTCTGTTCAGGTCACAACCATGGGAAGGTTTTGTGCCAAATCCTCTGATACGATCAGGATGACCCATTGAAGCAAAAATATTAAAAGCAAGGATTTGGGCATAGAAACCATGTAATCAAAATTCTGTCTTATTTCACACTTGGAGGAACTTGAGCTAAGAGATCTTGTCTTGAGTCAGACAAGTTGAAGTCCTGAATCAGGAAGAAAGAAAGTAGCAGTCTGGGACAAGAGAAGACAACATACTAGTGCAATCCTAACTGTATGCTGGACCTTGTATTGCATGATTTAGTGACATTTGCTCCCTGAATATCCATTAAAGAAAAGCATCTACGTTTTTTTTTTTTCCACACAAGAAAAGCTTACTTTTCCTAGAGTTCTACAATTGATGAATGGTAGTTTTGGAATGTAAACCCAGAATTGTCTGACTCCAGAGCTCATGCCTTATCTTCAATGCCATGGAATTTTTGATATGCAATCTCCTAGGGGTTTCTAGTACCATTCCAAGCATTAGGTGTAAACCTGGAGACCAAAGTACTTGTTCAGGCACTTTCTCTAGAAGCCAGTGAACCTGCCAATCTTGTCATCCCAGCAAGGCCTGTAAAGTTCTAGGATTTAAGAGAATGTCAGAGATTCTTGTGATACAGGGGATGCCCAGTGGATGTCAGTAAAAGGAGGAATCATCCTTGACCTACAGCCTCAGCTCTGCTGGCAACTAGTCAAATGGCCTTGGGCAAGCCACTTCTCTGTCATGGTTTTCCAAGATTGAAGAAAATATTGAGAAACGTAAATGTTGTGGGCTTCCCTGTTTGATATCCAAGCCTGCCCTGCAATGCACATCTTTGTCACACAGTAGGTAGAAAGAGTTGATGTTTAAGGGAAAGTGAATCTCTTCTAAGAAACATATCTTGGATTTGGAGAACAATTGCTTTGAGTCTTAACAAATGAGTAAGAGCTTATTGGATCAGTGATGATGAGGAGGGGTTTCCAGGAATCACTAAAGCTCTGAAAAGGCACAGGGTGATTTCTGAGGAATTGCAAGTACAGAACACTTGCAGCATTTGGCAAAGAGGAGGATCTAAGCTAGAAGTGAGAGAGAAACCAAATCATGCAAAGCACCATCAGAAGCTTAGGCTTTCTAAGGAGTTCATCTCTCAAGGTTTCCAGCATGATGGTGTGGTCAGCAAACTTCTGCTTTAGAAAGGTCCTTCCGTTCTATGTTCCTGTTCTTGGCCAGAGTTGGCAAGGCTGAGAGAGGAACTCCTGCTTTTTAGAAGGGAAAAAGATGGGCAGAGTCACAACACATCTAGTTTATAGTCCTTGTCTATTTGTTTCTTGTGGTGGTTAATCTTGATGGTCAACTTGATGAGATCTGCAATCAACTAACCCTCTGAACCAATACCTGGGACATTTCCAGGAACACATATCTGAAAGAAAAAGTGTAGGGTAAAAAGTCTGAGCTCACTTCTGAGTTGTTAACCCACCAATTCCTGACCTGAAACAAACAAACTACCAATTCCTGAGCTCAAAAACCAACCAACCTCTGATCTTGAAATTCCACCAATTATTGGGTTCAACCCAAGCTCAGGACTTGAATTCCCACCAATCCCTACCCTGGAAATCTCTTCCCTGGGAAACTCTGCCCTTAAAAAGCCCTGTACTAAGCCTTCTTCCAGCTCAGTTTCCTGCTGTTTCCCAAAGCAGCAGAGGCAGCCACCTTCTTGTGCTTTTCCCAATAAATCTCTTGCATGAAGATTATTGTGCAGCGTGACTCTGTGGTGTTCTTTGGCTCCCACGTACCAGGATACCTTTTCCTTCAGAGCTGCAACACTTGCTTTGGGGAAACCTTGTCCCTCAGAGCTGTAACCTTATAAAAAACACCCTGTCCCTTGAGTGGCTGGAACCTTCCAGTGGGTGGTCCAAGTATTTAAAAGTCCAACAACAACAACAAAATCCTGGTGCATGCTGACTTGCCTGTCATTGTTCCTTGCTGGTGAGTGTGTATTCTCCTTGATGCTGCCTCCACCCTCCACTAATATCTGACTCAGGCTTCTTCAGCCTTTCAGCAGAAACAGTAGACTAGGACAATCCAGGACTTCAGGAACAGACTGGGACAGCTGAGGTGTTCAGCCTCATGGGCTGAGCATCTAATAGGTTGTTTCCAGCATGAGGATAGCCATTGTTGAACAACCCAGTTTATGTTATGGCCATTCTATGATATGTACACATTCTAGACAACATGGCTAGTATATGACTCTGGGATACTTTGTTCATTTCCCTCCTCCCCTTTCCTCTTCTTATTCCAGCCCCCAGATTCCTCTGTCTACAGAGGAAGAATCCCCCCATGTTATCCAAGTGGCACAATGTCCATAGATAGTTCTTTTGCCTGCACCTCTTGAACAGCTGAGATCACAGACTCATACCACCACGCCTGGACTTTGACTAAATCGAAAAAAAAAAAAATCTAATCTGTCCTCTTCTGGTTGACAGTCTAATGGGTGTTCAGTTTTAGATCATTATTTGTTCTGAAAGCCCAAAAGTCTATAAAAAGAGGGTCCTATATGGGTAAAGTAGAGGAGACAGTACATGTCAATAAGGACTCAGTATTTTAAAGGCAGTGAGAAATAATCAAGACAGATCATTCATGAATTCCTCTTTCCAAGTTTTGACTTAAAAATAGCGTCAAACTTTAGGAATATTAAGAAAATTATACAGAAAAGCCCTTATACCAAGGCATGGTAGCACATGAACCTGTAATCTCAGCACTTAGGAGGAGGAGTAACCAAAAGGATCAGAAGTTTAAGACTTGCCTCAGCTACCGTAAGTTCAAAGCTGGCTGGAGCTACTTCAACAGCCAGTTCTAAACAATAGTAACAACAAAAACAACAACAAAAATCCACCTTTATAACCTGTCTTCAAATCTGTGAGTTTGCTCTCATGAATACCCATTCTTTAATGCTTTATTTAATTTTAATTTTTTTCTCTCTTTTTCTCCTCTGTGTATATGTTATATAGTATACATGTATGTGGATATGCATTTGTGCTTATACATTTACATATATATATAAGCATACACATATATATTAGTTACTTTTTCCTTTACTCTGATAAGATACTTGACAAAATCAACTTAAAGGAAGAAGGACTTATTTGGGTTTGCAGTTTAAAGGCACAGTCCATCATACTGGGGAGGGCACCATGGCAGGAACGGCTCAGCTGTGGAAGCTGAAGCATGAAGGAGCTCGTTCGATGGTATCCACAGTCAGGAAGCAGAGAGGGATGAACACTAAAGCTGCATTCACTTTTTCCTTCTGATTTAGATCGGGATCCCAGACCATGAAATGGAGCTGCACTCTTCCAGGATAGGTCTCCCTTCTCCAGTGAAGCTTTTCTAGCAAATCCCTCACAGACATACCCAGACATTTGTCTCCTAGGCAATTCTAAACACCTTAAAGTCAATCTTGATTAAATCGAGATTGATCACCATTAGACATATGCATCTTTTCCCTAAACTATTGAAGTTTTGTATATCATGACCATTTTTCCCTAACTTTGATGTGATAGTATCTCAGTTAAAAGCAGAAAAACAGTCAGTTTCAAGTCGTTAAGGGTGTGCATTCTAGTATTGTAATAAGCTGTGGGTTACCTGAACATTTGGTCCACCTTGCTTTCCTCTTTGCCAACTGTTTTTTTCCCCCCAGAAGCTGATTTCATAAGACTTTGTTTGTAAAAAGCCCTTCTGGGCTCATTCTGTCTTATTCATACATGTACATGTATGAAAACATCCAAGTATGTTCAAGCAAGTGTGCTCAGTAGTCAAGGAGAGTGAGGAGGACACTTACTAATTTTCTTTGTCTCCCCTCTTTTTCAGAAAAGTGTCACTTAGAATTCCCCTATACTGATCAAAAGTTATCAATACATAGCAGAAAAGTACAAGCAGCTTCTCACGGAGGCAGTTTTACTTAGCCGAAACATATGAGAGCTCACTCAAGTTTACACAGAAACTGCTGTCTGGTTACTATGGTTGCATGGAGTTTCTCAGGGTCAGAGCCCTCTGCTGTAGAATCGCCAGGGTCAGTTTCTGAGACAACAAACTTTAGATTATAGCCAGGGCCAAGAGGCCGAATTCCATTGCTCAGATGCGCACTCCAATTTGTCATTAACTCTAAATAGGCTGCCACAGTGCCCCAAATAGACCCTTTATTCAATCCAATGTTGCCAGACCTGTAACACCCTCACCTCCCTGTGCTTTTTCCTTTAAAAACCGGAGGCTTTTATTCCTCAGGGCTGACTCTCCCCTGAGTGCAGAGACAGCCCCATGGAGCGATGGCTTGAATAAACCTCTCGCATTTGCATCATTTCAGTCTCAGAAGTCTCCTTCATCTGTCTCTTCAGTAATTGGGCTCCTGCTAGGCCTAAATCATGCATGGTCCTTGTTTGGAGTATAAGTCTCACAAAAGACCCCTGTGCCCAGATTTTTTGGTTCTGTTGCTCTCCTTGTGGAGCTCCTGTCCCTTCTAGGTCTATCTACCACTTCTATCATAAGGTTCCCTGCACTCTGCCCAAAGTTTGGCTGCGAGTCTCAGCATATGTTTTGATACCCTGACCTGACAGACTAGGGTCAGATGAAAGGGGAAGAAGACCTCCCCTATCATTGGACTGGGAGAGGAGCATAGAAAAAAAAGAGGAAGAGAGGGAGGGTTTCGGAAGGGATGGGAGAGGGGGCTGTAGCTGTGATATGAAGCGAATAAAATGTAATTAACAAAAATAAAATAATAATTAAAAAAGTAAAAAGCGAGGAAGCAATATTTTGTTAAATATAGGAAGAACATGTTTTAAAAAGAAAAGAAGGAAAAAAAGTCTCTCTTAAAGAGACAGTAATTGACCCGGGAATTTTTAGGTTTTAAGTTTGGGTTGTATCTCTAGGACCTTATCCTCCCCTACCAAATTATGATAAAATATGATTTAAAGGGAGTGGATACTTAAATTAGTTGGGTGCCATTTGTTGTAGTAAAAAAAAAAAGAGTGTTGGGCTATTTAATGTTTATTATTAGCCCTAAAATTATCACGGCGGTATTACTTAACCTGCTATTACAAATAATAAGACACAGACACCTGTTAGAATTTATAATTGCCTTATTTGCCTTGGGCCAGGCATACATTTCACTTACACTGTCTCAGTATCCTCACCATCCACCCCCAGACTCCATCCAATGCCATACATTCTAACCATCCTAATCTGGTCTACCTTCCATCCAGAATCCCATGATACTTATGTGTATTCTTCATCTGGGTCTTTTCACACCATTATTGGAGTCTTTCCTCCCAGCCCACATGGTTTCTTCTCCACACTAACCCATCGTGGTGTTTTTTCCTTCCTCCTCTCTTCCCACCTGTCTGTCTTCCAGGAGTCTCCTGTCCTCTCCCAGCCTGAGAACCTTAGCCACACCTCCCCATTCTGCCCTGCCCAGGTATAGGCCATTTAATCAACCAATCAGGTATGTCTTAGGCAGGTTTACAAAGCAAGATTAGGGATAACCAGATCATGAGAGCCAGTAACAAATCAGACCAACCTCCAATATTCAAGGAAGACTTTCTTATCGGTTCCTCTCTTGTCCTCTTGACAGAAGGTTCTTAGTGCCTTGATTGCTTTCTGATTTAGGGAGTGGAGATGACAAGTGTAAGTGGTTACTGCAGGTTGAAAGCCCTTGGCAGATGCTCAGACTAAAGAATTCCTGTGTGTGTCTTATCACTGGGGACCTCCTTGATGTATGAGGCCACACCCTACCTACAGGCTAAAACAGAAAGGCCAAGAGAGACTTTATGTATACAAAGTGACCTTTGTTTTCTCATTGAACGGATGCCTCTGGCTAGAAAAGTTAGATAGAACAACTTTACCCAAACGAGGCTCCAGACTGACTTTCTGATATTTTAGTTGGTCATTTTAAAAAAAATGCATTTATTTATTTGTGTGAGCACTAGCCCTGGTGTACGGGATGGTCAGAAAACAACTTCTGGGAGTCAGCTCTCACCTTTCGGCTCATGTGTTCCTGTGTCCGGGGATCCAGTGCAGGTCATTAGACTTGATGACAAGTCTCTACCCTCTGGTCTATCTTATAAGGCCCTAAGTTAAAAAAAAAAAAGGGGGGGGGCAGCTCCCTCACTACTGGTGACCTCAAAATAGGGAAAGACAATACTTAAGGCTGCACAGCCACTGTGAACTATGGACCTTTTCGTTTGTCATTCTCAAAGTTCAGGTCTTTGAGATGTAAATTTGAGATGTGCAGAAGTGCAGATTTCCAGAAGTACAGATTTAGGATCAAAGATTGCTTAGCGACACGATGGAGGAAGTAATCAGATCATTAATCTAACTTTAAAAAACTGACAAATAATGAATCAAAGTGAAAGGTATAAAATCTTAGGCGTGTGTCTTTTTTAGGGTGGGATCTGACTGTTTGAATGTGTATGTTACGTGAACTATGTTTACATGGGTTCATGATTGTATATTGTTTGCATGCTACAAAGATGGCTTATAGATAAATATCCATGTAAATTAAAACTGTTAAATCTTCCAAAATGTCTTTTAGTTTATATGACTTCGGTAAAGCTGTGTTGATAAGTCAAAGCAGAAATGTCTCCAGGACTATTAACATATATTTTAGCCATGTTTGTATTTATGTCTGTGAAATATTTAATGTACAAGGGGTATAACCTTCTATGTTTCAAATGCAGCTCTCTGAGCATTAATTAAAATATAAGATTGCAAAAAACTATTTCATTTTATCAAGAATATGGGTGATTCTATTTAAGCTCAGGAATTTTATAAAGGTTTTTTTTTTTTAAGTTTAATTTAAAGAAGAAAAAAAAGTAGAAAGGAGCCATCAAGTAGAAGGAAAATATTTAAAAGTTACACATGTGAAAACAATTTTTTGAGAAAAAAAATTCTAAATAGGAAAAGAAATACTTTGGGGAGAGATCAGAAAAGATCACATTGTTAAAATAGTGGGGTTTTTTTTCTTATTTAAAAATTTTTTTTTGCTTCAGCTATACCACTCCTAGGCATATATTCAAAGTATTCTCAACTATACAACAAGGACATTTGCTCAACCACATTTGTAGCAGCTTTATTCGTAATAGCCAGAAGCTGGAAACAACCTAGATGTCCCTCAACAGAAGAACTGATACAGAAATTGTGGTACATTTACACAATGGAATACTACTCAGCTATTAAAAACAAGGAAATCATGAAATTTGCAGGCAAATACTTGGAACAAGAAAAGATCATCTTGAGTGAGGTAACCCAAAAGTAGAAAGACACACATGATATATACTCACTTATAAGTGGATATTAGCTATATAATATAGGATAAATATAATAAAATGTGTACACCTAAAGAAGCTAAGCAAGAAGGACGACGCTGGGTAAGATGCTCAATCCTCACTCAGAAAGGCAAATGAGACAGACATCAGAAAAGGGAGAAAACAGGGAACAGGACAGGAACCTACCACAAAAGGCCTCTGAAAGACTCTACATAGCAGATGCTGAGACTCATAGCCAAACTTTGGGCAGAGGGCATGGAATTTTATGAAAGAAGAGGGAGATAAAAAGACCTGGAGGGGACAGGAGCTCCAAAAGGAGACCAACAGAGCAAACAAAACAAAACAAAACTGAGTCCTGGGGACCCTGCAGAGACTGATACCCCAACCAAGGACAATGCACAGAGAGGACCTAAAATCCCTGCTCAGATGTAGCCCATAGACTCAGTATTCAGATGGAGTTCCTAGTAAAGGGAACAGGGACTGTCTCTGGCATGAAATCAGTAACAGGCTCTCTGATCACCTACCCCCGACAGGTGCAGCCTTGTTAGGCCACAGAGGAAGACAATGCAGTCAGCCTTGATGAGAACTGATTGATAGGCTAGGGTCAAATAGAAGGGGAGAAGGACCTCTCCTGTCAGTGGACTAGGGGACCGGCACAGTGGAAGAAAGGGGAGGGAAGGTGGGATGAGGGAGGGTGGGATTGGAAGGAGAGAGGGCCACAGCTGGGATGCAAAGTGAATAAATTGTAATAAATGATAATAATAAAAAAGAAAAAATTGAGAAGTTTGTACATGAGTTCTGTATTTGCATCATTTCCACCCCATCTCACCCTTCCCAACTCCTCGCTAGTGAATGAAAAAAATTAATTAAAAAAAAAAAAAGGAAAGGATATGACTGATCCTAGGTATGGTGGAGGAGGTGGTTTGTTGTGGATACGTGGGAGAGCACAGCCAGAAGCAGGGACATCTGGGAGAGGCCAGAGTGGACATGAACAGACTGAGTTGGGCCATGTGAGGAGAGAGATGAGGAGGAAAGGAGAGGGGAGAGAGCAGCCAGGAGGTCCAAAGGTACAAAGAGAGTGGGTAACTGAAATGGTTGGCTGATGTGGGGAGCAGCAGCCCAGCCCTCTGGGCTGGAAAGTTCAGGGTAGGGGGCAAGGGAGGCCAGGTAGGACACCTTATAAGCAGTAGGGAATAGGGGGTACAGGGAGGGACTGACAACAAGATCTGCTTTGATATGTTAAATAGGCACCTCGGCCATTTGTTCCAGGTTTGAAACCTAACACCTAGTCCCCTCCACTCCCTCTCACATCATGCCCTCTTCTTTAATCATTATTGTAACATATGTGTGTGTGTAACATGTATATTTGCATGCACAACATGTATGTATACAAATACCGCCTGCTGAATCCATTCAGTATTGATCCCAGGGACTACACAATAAGTTCAGAGTCAGCTTGGTATACATAGTGAAACCTGTCTCATGAATAGATTTTAAAACAAAAAATGTTTTATTTGTTTTAACTTTTTTCCTTTTTCACTAAGTATGGCTCTTTGAATAGGTATGGCCCCACACACTCATGTGTTTGAATGCCCAGCCCTTAAGAAGTGGCACTATTAGGAGTTGTGGCCTTATTGGAGGAAGGTGTGGCTTTGGGTCACTGTGGAGGGGGGCTTTGAGGTCTCATATATGCTGAAGCCATTCCCAGCGAGTCAGTCTCCTGCTGCCTACAGATCAAGAATAGAACTCTCAACTCCTTCTGCAGCATGTCTGCCTGCATGCTGCCATGTTTCCCACAATAATGATAATGGACAAAACCTTTGAACTGCAACCCAGCCCTAATTAAATATTTTCCTTTACAAGAGTTGCTGTGGTCATGGTGTCTCTGCACAGCAACAGAAATCCTAAGATACTTAGTAATTCTGGTTAAATAAATACCTACTATTTGTGGTTATTACATTTTATTACATATATCTATTTACACCTGCAAGTAGAGATGCATACACCTAAGGGCTTACTATCCTGTAGGTATGAGCTTTGTATAAATGTTGTGTAGAAACCTGTAGAATTATAAGTGTATAGGGTTAATGCATGCAAAGCAAACAGTATTGTCTTTTATACAATGCACATTGTGTCTATACCTTAAATAGATAAAATGTGCTTTTTAAACTCCTTTGACGTTTTTGTCAGTGTATTTGGTACAATTAAGGTTAAGGAAAAAAAAAGTCCCATCATTTTGTCAGTCCTGTTATTTAAAACCTGGTCTGCATCTATTTGCATTAGCTAAATAAGCACTTGCTGGCTGTATAAGAAAGATAGCTGAGCATGAGCCACAGAGTTAGCCAGCAAGCAGCAAGTGCTAGGATTACCACAGTGTATCACCATGCCCAGTTTTTAGGTGGTGCTTGTAGATTGAATCCAGGGTTTTGTGCATGCTGGGAAACCGATACTTGTGTATAGTTTCCTCTGGGATTGAAACATTCCATCCTATAAGGAGGCTCATTCATCAGAAAAGTAAACAATTTAGAATAGCTTCAGGAAGTTCCTGAAACTGACCAAATTCACTAGGCCCCACCCTGTCAGAGTAAGCAATAAAAGCTGAGAGTCTAAGAGGGGTGGAGCTTATTAGAAAAAAAAAAAGACTCAGACAAACTAAGCTACAAAGAAGACTTTTTAGAACAAGCCAGCCATCTGGGAGCAACAACCTCACTGAGCTGCCGGGAAGAGAGCTAGACCAACTGAATCACTTGGAAAGGATACGGTAACCTGCTGAACTGCCAGCAGGTTGTTCAGTGTGCTCTAGGTTCCCAGTTTGTGGTTCTCTTTTGAGTAATTTTTATTCCTGTAAGTAACCTCTCACCCAAAGTCTAACACCAAGTTAGACTTTGTTGCTCTCTGTACTTCGGTCTGTTGTGGGTTCCCTATCTGGGGTGAGTAGACATGTGTATTGTGAAAGTCTCATCACACAGCAGTGTTCCTCAACAGAGCTACTCTCCCAGCCTCTTTCTTCTTCATGACAGAGACACCATGTGTGTGACACTACTTGCCTCTCTTACCATTAAAGCTAGAAGTGTTAGCCACCATCACTTCCTCACCATGAAACTGGGAGCCAAAATCCACCTTTCCTTCCTTAAGTTGCTTTTGTCAGATATTTTGGCACAGCGATGGGAAGAGCAATTAGTAGGGAGGGTACCCTATAAGAGAGCAGTATTGGCTCAGGAACCCCAGGACCAAGTTCTCAGCACAAAGGAGATTTATTTGCCCCGGAGGGAGAGAGGGAAGGGAATAAAAGGCAAAGACAGAACATAAAGGATGAGAGAGAACAGTAAAGGTACAAGGGAAGGGAGAAAGAGTATTTGTAGTTGGTCGTTGCTACTTTGTGGTTTCTTCTTTTTTATACTCTTTATCTTCCCAGTTTTACCCCTTATCACTAGATAGGAGAGAAAGAAAAAATAGAGGGGAGAGAGGAAGAGATAGAGATTTCTGAATCTAATTTCTTTTTTGTTTCTTCTTTGAGCACTACTTGTAACAAATCACAACCAAGCCCCCTGAATGACCAACAGCCACAGCTAATGCCTCTGGAGTTCTAGCATTTCTATACCTTCTGAAAAGTTTCCAGAATTCTAGATGTCACACAATCGCAGGAACTACCCATAGGTGGTAAAACCACTCCTCTGCTAGAGCTTGAGGCAGATCATAGTCAACTGCTACAGACAATCTGAAGTAGCTTCATACTCTCACAACTGGGATTAAAATGAAAACATATTCTTATAATATTTCTGTGTTAAAAAAAAACAACAACAAAATTCCAGAATTGTCACTACAGGTATTTTTGTCCCAGAGGGCAAAGGCCTGCCTCTGAATAGAGAGGAGACAGACATGGTTTATAAAAGAAAAAGGAGAAACCTCGAAATAGGATGCAGTGTTTAATTTTAACTGGGCATTTTAATTAGGTGAGCCCAAGAGGGCTTTTGATTACTGGACTTCAGTATTTTGATAGCTGGACCACAGTATTCAGCTTCAAGAAGTGGCCAAATAAGGGAATAGATTTTGGTGGATAGTTTTAGGAATGTAATCTAACAATTTTTAAAATTTTAGCAAGGCAGAGGGAATGGACGAGAAGGGCAAGGCCTGTCATAGCAATGACTGATTGGGCTAAAGCTCCTTCCCACCCTTTGCATCATCTTCCTTTTCCTTGAAGACTCCTCCTCTCACAGTCCTCTGACCTGCCTATCACCTTTCATTTTTCAGTCTCTAGTTTGAAAGGGAAGTTCTCTCTGACTTTAAAGTCAGATTCTGTCCTTGTTTCCCCAATGCTCAGTCCTCAATAGTTTTTCTGTCTAGCAGTTGTCAAGTTTGACACATGCAGTTGTTGTCACAAGGGAAATTAAATTAGTGCCGTTCCTCATGGCTAGCCAACAAGAATGAAATCTGTGTGACGACAAGAGCTATCTTGCTGTGTGTTGAATGTAGAAGGAAATTCGACTCATAGCAGATGGTTAGGAAACACACCTAACCAAAATTTTGAACAACTAAATTGTTGAGTTTTGTTGGTTGAGAGTTAGCATCAGAGAGTTTTTGGTTCTCCATGTCTCTGAGGGCCCTGTAACATATGCACTCATTACTTAAGGAGGTTTGGGGCAAATCCTTCAGTTTCACTTTTATCACTTCCAGTAACTTAACAGTTCAATGTAAAACTCCCCTGCGCCTCTTCCTGTCACTTACGTTTAAGCTTGCCTCATGGTCTAAAATCTGTAATAGGAAAGAGGTGGGATTTGCTCTCCCCTCTCCTTCACCTCTTCTACTTGAGAACCAGGCCATTTTTAGTTATCTGGTTGTAGATGGTTGTCCCAATCTCTTTACATTAATTCCATTCAAACTCTACACACTATTCTATTATGGCTACTTCCTGTAGCAAGTATCTACCATTTGCTCATTTGCAGATGAGCACGATGCCCATAATAAAATAGCAGAAATAGAGGACCAGTCTGTAATTCTTGATATCTAAGAAGGTCCCTTAATCTTTTGGGGACCTCAATTCAGACAAAACTGAGGTTTGTGGCTCTAATGCATAAAAGAATTTCTGAATTAGCTGGTAGGAAGCAAAATTGGAGATTTTCATAAAGTTACTTTAATAGAAAAGCGCCCAAGAAGAGAATAAAAGCACACCGAAGAGTGTGCAATTGGACTTCTCAAAGAGGAGTTGTTGAAAGTAGCACATTCCCAAAAGTGGTTGTAGGCTCCTCATAGGGATTATCATAGTTAATTGTCTGAACCTTGGCTGAAGGTGAAGGAACTCTGGCCAGCTTGAGTGTGGCATAGAGGTCTTTAAACTCACAGTGTGTGTAGAAGGAATATCTTGTGTACTGTATGGATGTAGCACCTGCCACACTCAAGTAAGGCTCCAGCAAGCCCTTGTCTCTGTCGTTGAGAAAAGCCATTCCCTCTGCCTTACTAAGGACCGTTAGATTACATTCCTAAAGCTAGTCAGCAAGATCTGTTTTTTTATTTGGCCACTTCCTCCTTGGTTGGACTGGAGTTCCTTCTTGCCTCACACAGGTTGCCACACTGCTAGCCCTGGTGTTTGCAGAGACTCCCTACAAACTCAGAGTCTGCATATTAAGCAAGATCAACAAGCGGTCTCTTGGTGAGTGACAATTTGGCTCCAACCCCAAGGCTTTTAATTTATATAAGCTCGCCACAGCGAGCCAACAGAGGGCAGTACTACAGAGAGTCTCTGAGCCTGGTGAGGGACTTCAGTTCTATGAGGCTTCTTGGTAAAGATTTGGGACAAGTATTGCTTTATCCTCTTTGCACACAGAGCAGCTACTTGATTTCATTGAAGGTTAAACCTGCTGAGGGACTTGAGCTTTCTCTTGTAGTACTGAGAATAGCACCCAGGGCTTTGCATGTGCTGGGTAAGTTCTCCACCACTGAGGTTTCGCTCCAGCCTAAAATACTAAGGGTTTGGTTTTGTTTTTCCATTACCTTGGGGTTTATTTAAACTAAGAAAAGGATCATAATGTTTTCAAGCCATATATACTTGGTTCTTTAAATAACAGTTGTGACAAACAGCAGAAAGAATTAAAGGACACTGCACTTGGGGTCTGGAGAGATGGCTCAGTAGTTAAGAGCACTTGCTGCTCTTGCAGACTACCTGGCCTTTATTTCTCAGAATTCACATGGTGGTTAACAATGATCTGTAACATAACTTCAGTTCTAAAGGTTCTGGAAACCTCTCTGACCTCTGAGGGCATCAGGCACAAACATGTTGTGCACACACACACACACACACACACACACACACACACACACACGTATGTACATGCAGGCAAAACATTCATGCACATAAAAAAATTTTAAAACTGTTTAAATGATCCACACAAGACATCAATATTTTGGGTTGTACCTAATCAAAGAAATACCTCACTTTTCAAAATACTGTAATAGCCATACACAGAGGCATGTCTTCTAGGAGCGACAAGAACACAATTTAGAAAAGGAAAAAAAATCACACTGGATGACTCAATTTCTTTAAAATCACTGAGCAAGAAGATGACGTTGAACGTCCGTACTGATTCTATACATATTCTATAAAGTGCCTTGATTTCAACCCAAGAGCAAAGTTAAGACACTGTCCTCTGTTTTTGTTAAGCAACTGCATGGTAACTCAGATGACTGTCCTCCTGGATTTTACCTGGGACTGGCCTCTTAGATATTTTCTTTAAAAGAGGGCAGTTCTGCACTTTCATATGGTGTCACCAGTTTAGTATTTATCGGCATCTCAGGAGGATTCATATTCTTTATATGAATATAAAATATCCATATAACAGAAATACAGTGTGGGCTGGAGTCCCTGCTAAGCCAGCTCAGATTGCCCCAGTCACTTTGTGCTTCAGTTTGTATGATAGTCTCCTTTATGTTCTCTGGTGCCGTCCCCCCGTCACCATTTATGCAAGGAAATAGTGAGCCTCCTCTACATGGAGTACTCAGTCCACAGACAATTTCAAGCACTTATCTGATGCGTCTACTAATGCTTGAACTAGATCTAAAATGCCAAGTTCTCTCCCTGAGGAATCCGCATGGAAGACAGACACGGTGTCTGATAAAGTCTACAGAGCAGTTTGTTATCAGATCTTCTAATGAATACTTCTTGTTGTAGGAAAATTTGAGCATTTCCGTTTCTCTTAGACACCAGGTAGGAAGCCTCCCTGATGGCTTGCTGCGTTGTCTTCCACAGAAGGTAGAACTGGAGAACCTCTGCTTCCTGTGCTTTTTAAAGACGGGGGTGGCCTTGATTATGGTTGGGCCAGGCTGACCTGGTGGACACTGAATCTAGGGTAGGGACAGGATACAGGGTGAGGGCAAGCCCCCTCAAGCCTTACTTTCAGATCTTACTGATGATGCTTTCCAAGCCATCCCCTCCCCGTAGGTTTTGGTCATATACTCAAGAGGCTGGGAACACCATGAGATCAAAGCTTGGTCTTTGCCCGGAAACTTCTAAAGGGAGTTGTCTTAACACAGGTAGTAGGCTTCTACTCTACTTTCATCTCACTCTGACCCTTAGGAAAGGAATGGGTTTATTTCATCTTACAGATGACAGTCCATCACTGACAGCAGGATGGACCCTCAAGTCAGGAAACTAGAGACAGAAACCACAGAGGAACAGTGCTTGCTGGCTGGTCCACTGGCTCACTCCAACAGATGCTCAGATAGCTCCTTTATACAGCCTAGGTACACCTGCCCTAGGAATTACACCGTGTTCACAGTGGGCTAGGCCCTCCCACATCCATCGTCAATAAGGTCAGTCTTTCACAAACAAGTCCACAGGCCAGCCTGATAAAGACAGTTACTCAACTAAGACTCTTTCTCAAGTGAGATTCTTGGCTGCGTCAATTTGACGCTTGCTAACAAGGGCAATTCCCCTGTGTCCATGAGGTACATCCTGCATTTGTATGCATGAGGGCCTAAAAGAAGCATGTCACATGTGGCCTAATTTTCAGAGGAATACTGCACCTTGAGTTAATGCTTTGTTGTCACCTGTAAATTCCTAGTCATTCCATCTTTCAACTTGTGTTTTTTTTTTTTTTAAGACAAACCCATTAGGACAATGGAACATGCATTTGAGAGGAAGACATACATGAAAGATGTCGCTTCATTCACCTTATACGGTATTCATGAATTCTTCTGAATTGTAGTGGGCTCACAATGTAAGGGAGTGAGTGAGGTTAAATCAGTCCCATTCCAGAAACCATTTGCTTTTATTGATTGTTGGGTATACTGTGTGGTGGTATTTGTTGTTGTTGTTGCTGTTGCTGTTTTGGTTAGCACTTTCAGTGTTATTGTAAAATACAAATGCACATATAAACTGCAAAATATGAATTGGATAATTTAAATGATTTCACATATAAACTTTATTTTCCTCTATTTGCATTTAAAATCAGCACTATAATATACATGGTAAAATTAATGATTGTAATTTAAAATTTAGTGTTTTATTGATAACATTGCTAAATAGGGAATGTAAAGCTATCCTAAGTAGAAATTGCAGAAGAAAAGGAAACATTTTGTAACTTAGACTCAATTTTTTTCTTTGAATTTATTTATTTGATCATTTTACGTCCAGATCAGAGTCTCTTCTCTCCTCTCCACCCAGTCCCACCTCATGCCCCATTTCCTCATTTCTCCCTCCGTTTCTCCTCATAGAAGGGGAGGTCCTCCTATGGGTACCAACCCAGCTTGATACATCAAATTGCAGCAAGACCAAGTGCATCCTCTCCCACTGAGACTAGACAAGGCAGCCCCACTAAGAGAAAGGAATGCAAGAGCAGGCAAAGAGTCAGAAACAGCCACTACTCCTATTGTTAGGGGACCCACATGATGACCAAGCTGCATATCTGCTATGTATGTGTGTGGGCCCTAAGTCCAGCCCATGCGAGATCTTTGGTTGGTGGTTCAGTCTCTGTGAGTCCCCACTGGTCCAGGTTTGTTTACTTTGTAGGTCTTCTTCTGGTGTCCTTGGTTCCTCGGGCTTCCTCAATCCTTCCCCTGCTCCTCTTCCACAAGACTCCTCGGGCTCTACATATTCTTTGTAGGTCGGTCTCTGCATCTATTTCACCAGCTTCTGGGTGGAGTCTCTGAGAATATATTTATGCTAAACCTCTGTCTGTAAGAATAACAGAGTATTGTTAACAGTGTCAGGGGTCGGCTCTCTCCTGGGGGTGTGTCTCAAGTCGGGTCAGTCGTTGGTTAGCCATCCCCTCAATCTCTGCTCCGTTTTTATCCTTGCACTACTTGTAGGCAGGACAAATTTTGGGTCAAAAGTTTTGAATATGGGTTGGTTTCCTCCTCCCTCCACTGGAAGTCCCATGTGGCTACAGGAGATGGCTACTTTAGGCTCCATATCTTTCACTGCTAGGAATCTCAGCTAGGGTCACCCCCATAGACCTGTCCCAGAGATCCTCCCCCGACACACAGATTTCCATTCTCTCTTTCAGCCTTTCCCCTCCCCACTCCTAATTCCCACCCCTGTGCCCCCTACCCCTCTCCCATCCAGGTCCTTATCTCCATCTACTTCAGATGGCTATTTTATGTCCCCTTCTTAGTCAGATTCAAGTGTCCTCCCCTGGGCCCTCCTTGTTACTTAGCTTCTCTGGGTCTGCGGCTTGTAGCCTGGTTATCCTGTACTTTATGGCTAATATTCATTTATAAGTGAGTACACACCATTGTGTG
This sequence comes from Psammomys obesus, assembly GCF_907164565.1. NCBI lineage: Eukaryota > Metazoa > Chordata > Mammalia > Rodentia > Muridae > Psammomys > Psammomys obesus. The sequence continues at coordinate 603,731 of NW_026592439.1, read as the reverse complement.
TCTTTCTGTGTCTGGCTTACCTCACTCAGGATGGTATTTTTTAGTTCCATCCATTTGTCTGCAAATTTCATAAAAGAAGAAAAAGTAGGGAACAGCCGTGAACTCATTGGCATAAGAGTCAACTTCCTGAACAGAACACCAACAGCACAGGCACTAAGATAAAAAAAAATTAATAAATGGGACCTCATGAAACTGAAAAGCTCCTGTAAGACAAAGGACACCAGGACAAAATGACAGATTGGGAAGAGATCTTCACCAACCCTACATCTGACAGAGGGCTAATATTTACAATATATAAAGAACTCAAGAATTAACACCAACAAACCAAATAACCCAATTAAAAAATGGGTACAGAGCTAAACAGAATTCTGAATAGAAGAATCTCTAATGGCCAAGAAGCATTTAAATGTTCAATGTCCTTAGTCATCAGGGAAATGCAAATCAAAACGGCTCTGAGATTCCATCTTATGCCAGTCATAATGGCTAAGATCAAAAACTCAAGTGACAGCACATTCTGGTGAGGATGTGGAGCAAGGGGAGCACTCCTGCATTGGGAGTGGGAGTGAAAACTCGTACAACCACTGTGGAAATCAGCGGTTCCTTAGAAAACTGGGAACAGTTCTACCTCTAGACCCAGTTATACCACTCCTGGGCATATACCCGAAGGATGCTCCGCCATGCCACAAGGACGCTTGCTCATCTATGTTCATGGCAGCCTTATTCATAATAGCCAAAAACTGGAAACAATCTAGGTGTCCATCAACAGAAGACTGGGTAAAGAAAGTGTGGTATACACTTACACTATGAATACTCCTCAGCTATTAAAACCAAGAATATCATGAAAATTTCAGGCAGATGGGTAATAATTTAGACTTTAAATGGTATGTTTTCCTGTATTTTAAACAAGGGCTCACAGAAATTCTGTGTGTGATGATGAGAGAAGGGGAAGACAGGCAAGAGCTGTTTCTTGTGACCTGGCCCATTTAAGGTAGGAATTTGCCTCAGATTTCCAAGATATCAGAACGAACAGAAAGGTAGTTCTTGGAGCGATGTGGCTGCCTCAGCATCAGAGCATCAGCGTGCTCAGCTGTGATATAAAGAGGCATTCCTTTTCTCATTACTGTTTCCCCACAGCATGCATTTTCATTCCATTCTTCCTCTCCCACAAAAAAAAAAAAAAAAAAAAAAACCAAAACAGAGGCGAGAAAGGGCTGTTACTTCCAGAGAGGAGGCTAAGATAGCCTGCCTGGTTGGAGGAGGCATTCTGCTGAGATCTGAGCTTGGGGTGGGACCAAAGGCCGGGCTGAGGGAGAAAGAGCAGATGTCTTCAGTAGCACAGGCCAGCTTCTGATACCAGACAAAGTCCAAACTTTCTTGCTTGCATTTGCAGTGCAGATGAGGTAGCTGCTCCAACTTTCAGTGGTTCAAACCCAAGCTCCTTACATTAGGTCATTTTGCTTCCCAGACTGCCACATCAATTTTATACTTTCTGTTGACTAGAAGCAATCATGTGATGAAGCTGGTGCAAAGAGAAAAGACTTTTTTTTTTTGATGACCAAAGGAAAAAATAAAATAGTTTGGTGAACAAGTAGCATAGTTTCTGGTAATAAGATCTGCGATGCAGAGAAGTGAAAGGGACCTCAGGGTCAGCACAGAACACACAGAGGCACCAAATTGGCAGTTCAAAGATATTTATTACCCTGAAAGGGGTTTAGGGGTAGGGGCAGCCTCTGGACTAGGCAAAGACAGCAGCGGATGTTTTCATAGGAGTCGTTTTAAGGAGGAAAGGAGGAAGTTTGTATTAGGATGTGTTGGTAAGTTCTGATTGGACAGGTTAATCAGTGTAGCCAAATAATAAATTTTGATTCCTGGACCTTGATGTTTTGATAGTTGGATCTTGGTGATCGGTTTTAGGAATGAATCAGTGAGCAAATAAGGGACTAGATCTTGGGGGCTAGGTTTAGGAATATAATCTAACAGTTTAGCAAGTGTGAGGGAAGGGGGAAGGACAAGACTTGCCATCGCCATGTTTGCAATGCTTGGACCTGTAAGAGAGCCTTTCAGAATGGATTTATTGATTGATTGGTTGGTTGGTTGGTTGGTTGGTTGGTTGGTTGGTTGGTTGGTTGATTTTGTAGCTGGTAAAAGGAAAGGTGGAGGAGACTGATCTAGATAAGCAAAACATGGTAGGAAAGTTTCCTGCAGGAAAACAGCATCCTTTAGTAACCTCTGAGTTCCAGGACCATGAAAGTATTTAACAAGGGAACAAAAAAATTATGGGTGTTTTAGCATGGTCTGGAGCTTTATATTCAATTAATTGCTTGCCACCTCCCGATCTTTACTGTTCTATGAGCAAATGCTCACATATACCAAGTGCTGCTGTGTAACTTTGCCTTCAAAATTATCTCTGATTGGCTAATAAAAAATGGCTAGGCAGAGTTAAGTTTTGTGCACTTAGAGGAGAGAAGAATCGTGGGAGAGAGAAGAAAGGAGAGGAGAGAAAAGGAGTCGCTACGGGTTAGTGTAAAAAAGAACCACGGGGCCAAGACTTTACTCTGAGGATCGGGAAGATGGAGAAAAGCAAAACAAGTGCAAGTATTTATCAGAATGTTGGGCAGGAAGTAGCCCAGGCAGAAATGATTAAAGTAAATGACATGGGGTGGGGGTGGGGGTTGGAGTTGGGAGATAACAAGGTAGCGTAGGGGGTTTATTTCTGCCCATCCCCAGTGGTTTAAGGTTGTTAAAAAAAAATCTAACAGGTAACCAGGTCTTTTAAAATACCGTTAGCTTACTAACCACATAAATCAATATATCAAATATTAAAAATTACTGCAACACCTGGGAGTTACAAAAGGATGAGTCTGTAATCTGTCTGCTTATGATGGAAGACTGTGCTGAGTATAGTGGGTCAGTTTGATGGTTTCACTGTATCTAATGACACAGAGACAATGAAGAGAAGGGCGTTGAGCATGCAGGTCCTCATGAAAGGCTTGGAGGCAAAGCCTTGTGATATAGAGCTGGATGTTCAGCTCACAGGAAACAAGACCTTCTTCTCTTCACAGGAGACCTAAAGAGTCTCTGTTCAAACCACTGCTATGGCTTGGTAGGAGAGAGGGAGCTTGGAAGAGCTGGAATCTCTGGCTTGGCATGGGTATAACGGCAGCACAGCTGACCTTTTCAGATGTGTGCACACATAGGCACCAAAGGCTCAGATTCTGCATCTTGTGTTTCCTGTTTGTTCAGGTTGATGGGACCAGAGCTTATGAAAGATTTAGAACAACTGCAGAATTCTGCATTGTGGATGATATTTAAACAGATTTAAAAAAAAAAAAAAAAAGATTGCAGGAGTGCCTGCCTAGCATATACCAGGACCTCATTCACCCCTCACACAAAATAAAAAATAAATTATCCTTAAACACACACACACACACACACACACACACACACACACAAAACAAACCAGAATCTCATTCCCAGCTCTGTAGCAGAACACCTGCTGCAGTCTCCCTTTCCTCTCTGACCCCGTTCCTAATGGATCACAAAGATCTTCTCCTTCAAACTTTCTTCGCTCAACCCATCCTGTATCCCAGCATCCAACACCAACACACACTCTTTGCGAACGTAATAGCTGAGCAGACCAGGGAAACAGGTAAGCTAAATGAAGACCTTCACCACTCCTGCCTCTCCTCCAAATCTAATCTTCCCTAGCTGTGCAACGGAGCACCTGTTGCAGCTTTCCTCCTTTGTCAACCTCCCCGCCCCATTCACATATTCTGTGGACTTTACAGACTTTCCACTCCTAACCTCCTTTCCACCACTTATTGCTCTGTCTAAAACCCCAATTCCAGCAGGCACTCTGCCAACACCAAAGGCCACTCCTGCCAGGGAAGCAGGTAGGCTGCCTGTAGATCTTCCCCTCTCCTTCTCTTCCTCCAGATCCAATCCCCCAGTCTCATCCAGAGCACTATAGCAGACCTTTTGGGTGACCTCTACTCCCATTCCAGGACAGTCTGCTCTCCTTTCTCCTGCAAAACCTCCTAGCCTATCCCTTCTCTAAGTGTCAGCTCCCAATATGCAAAAACACATTTTACTTCACATCCCAAAAGGCCACACGTTTCAGGTCCACAGAAATTTTTCTATCAGACAATTCACAGCCATTACATTCTTCTAAAATCCACAAAGGAAACAGACACCAAGAAACAAATCAGCCACCAAACAAAGAAAAAACAGAAATCAGCACCCAGATCTATAATTAACCCAATCCCAGGTGCCCTAAATACCAGCATAAAAACATAATAAATAATATCCAGGACAATATGTCTCCACTAGAGCCCAGAAACCTTACCACAGCAGGTCCTGAATAGTCCAACATAACTGAGGCACAAGAAAGGAAAAGACCTTAAAACAGCCTGTACAAAGATGATAGATGTCTTTAAAGAGGAAATGAATAAATTTCTTAAAGAAATCAAGGAAAATACAAACAGTGGAAAGAAATGAATAAAACTATTTAAGACTTGAAAATGGAAATAGAATCAATTAAGAAAATCCAAATTGAGTAATTATGGAAATAAATAATTTAGAAATTTAAACAGGAACTACAGAGGCAAGCTTACCCAACAGAATACAAGAGATGGAAGAGAGACTCTCAGGTATTGAAATATGATAGAAAAGATATGACTCTATATAAGATATATAGATAGATTATAGAAATCTTCTATACATAGATCTCTATGTAAGAAATATAGATATCTATTTAAGATGTATGATATATAAGAAAGCTATGACTGATGTATACATCAGTCAAAGAAAATGTTAAATCTAAAAAAAAAACTCCTGACACAAAATATTCAAAAAATCTGGGACACTATGAAAATCCTAAATAAAAAAAAAAAAAAAATAGAGGTAGGAGAAAAAACTAAGCTCAAAGTCCCAGAAAATATTTTCAACAAAAACAAAATTTCCTAATCTAAAGAAGGAGGTGCTCACCAAAGCACAAGAATTATACAGACCACCAAATAGATTAGAAAGTTCACTATCACATATAATAATCAAAACACTGAACATATAGAACAAAAAGAAAATATTAAAAGGAGCAAAGGAAAAAGACCAAGGAATGGTGTAATGGCAGAACTATTAGAATTATGGCTGAATTCCAGTAGAGATTCTAAAATTCACAAGGGGTGAACAGATGTGCTGCAGACTCTACGAGACCACAGATGCCATCTCTGACTACTATACTCAGCAAAACTTTCAATTACTATAAATGATAAAGCCAAATTTCAAGAATATTCGTCCAAAAACCAAGCTTTTCAGAAGGTGGTAGAAAGAAAACTCCAACATAAGGAGGTTAACTCTAACCATGGGAACAAATAATCTCAGACAAGCAAAATCAAAAGAAGGGAAACACAAACACGCACACACACACACAAACAGCCACTACCACCAACAAAATAATAGGGATCACAAACACTGCTCATTAATGTCTCTCAATATCAATGGTCTCAATTCTCCCCCCCCCCAAAAAAAAGACACAGACTAACAGAATAGGTTAAAAAAAAATCTATCCTTCTGCTACATCGAAGAAACACACTTCAGCATCAAGGATAGACATTACCTCAGGGTGAATAATTAGAAAAAGATACTCCTGGAAAATACACCTAAGAAGCAAGTTGGTATAGCCATTTTGATATATAACAAAACAGACTAATCCAAAACTAATCCGAAGAGATAGGGGATGATATTACATACTCATCAAAAGAAAATTCCACCAAGGGGACATTTCAATTTTTAACATCTATGCCCTAAACACAAGGACACCCGTGTTTGTAAAAGAAACACTACTACAGAGTAACTCACATACTGACCTTCACATACTGAGATTAGGAGACTTCAATGCTCATACTGATCAATAAAGAGATCATCCAGAGAAAGACTCAACAAAGAAATGCTGGAGTTTAACAAACGTTATAAACCAAATGGTCCTAACAGATATTTATAGAACATTTCAACCAAACACAAAAGAATATACCTTCTTCTCTGTGCCTCATGGAACTTTCTCCAAAACTGACCACATACTTAGACACAAAGCAAATCTAAAAAGATACAAGAAAATTGAAAGAACTCGTTGCATCCTATTTGACCATCATGAATTAAAGCTGGATATCATCAACAACAGAAAGCTTACAAACTTGTGGAAACTGAACAACTCTCTACTGAATGAAAAATAGACCAAGGAAGAAATTATGGCCTTTCTAGAATTAAATGAAAGTGAATGCACAGCATACCTAAACTTATGGGACACATAATGTAAATATTTGTGTTTCCCAATGGTCTTAGGTGACCCCTGTGAAATGGTTGTTTAACCCCCAACTGGGTTGTGACCCACAGTTAAAGAACTACTGTTCTATGGTCTTTGTTACAGGAAGATACTCTACAAGCTACCAAAAGAGAAACACAAAATACGACTCAGCCACAAAAGCTTTGATCTACAATCTGTCCCTGCCTGAAAAAAATATGCTAGGGCAATGGTGGGACAAAGATTGTGGGAGTAAGTAACCAATGCCTAATTTGATTTAAGCTTATTCCATGAGATGCAACCCATACCCAACATTCCTTGGGTGAGCAAGAACCAGAGACTAGATAGCCTGGAGACCTACGATAAAAGCAAATACTTCTGATCTTAAAAAAAGAAAACAGTAACAATAAAATGATGCTTAATGATATCCTCTATACTCATAAATCAGTATCTCATTCAGCTATCATCTTTCTGGAGCAGATGGAAATACAGAGACCCACAGGCAAATATTACACACACACAGACCTTGGAACATACAAATCTACATGGGATGTCTTCATCAAATTCCTCCCCTTAGGGCTCAGAGTATTCTGTGAAAGTGGGGGGTGGAAAGAGTGTAAGAGCCAAAGGGGATGGAGGATACAAGAGAACAAGTCTCTAAGTCAACTGAGCAAAGACCAAAACAGCAAGCATAGGCCTTGCACAGGCCTGTACCAGGTCCTCTGCAGATAAATTATAGCTTTAGTTTAGCATTTTAGTGGACCCCTGAACATGTTAATGAGTGGGTCTCTAATTCGTCTGCCTTCTCTTGGGGATCTTTTATTTCTATTGGTTTGCCTTTTCAACTTTGAAGTGATGGTTTTTGTTTCAGCTTTGAAATAATATTTTATTTTGTTGTTACCTGTTAGAAGTTCTTTTCTAATGAAAGACAGAAAGGGAAAGGACCTGGATGGGAGGAGAGGTGGTGATGAACTGGAAAGTGTGGAGGAAGGGGAAACTGTAATTAAGATATATTGTATGAGAAAAAGAATCTGTTTAAAATATTAGCATAATGTCACAAATTTAGGTGAAAAGAATTCATTTGTCTTTAATGTATGTTGGGAAATGGTTATATAAGTTAGATGTTAACCACAGTTTTTAAAAGATTAACTTGAAACTTTTGCATAGGGCTGGACACACAGGTCAGTGGTGGAACACTTTCGTAGCATGCGCAAGGCCCTGGGCTTGTTCCATAGAGCATACTTGCAAACCCGCAGATGTTCAGCGACACACTTTCCTTTGTCCCATAAAGCCAGAGCTGCTTTCCTGGTCAGGAGCACTGCTGGTGACAAAGGCAAGATCCTGTGGCTTTGAAGTTTCTTTCTTGAATGGGAAGAGTTCATCTCAGGTTAGCAGGATGGCAAGGATGATGGGTGCCATGGCCACATGCCAAGTCGAAATCCAACGTAGCCCAGAGGATTTGGCTGAAAGGAGAAAACCCCAAACACTTAGACCTTGATCATTGTGTGGAGGAGGAGAAGGATTGGGCATGGGGATGGCACTCTTAAAACACGAGAAAAGGGTTTCTCCCTCAGCCTAATCCCAGCTGCCTGGGGGGATCCTCCTCCTTGCAAAAGCTCAACCTTTACAGATGTAAAAGAGTTTGGAAATTCTTTAAATGTTATTAGCTGAATCCTGTGATGGACACTAACCCTGACTTATCCATAGGACCAGAAATGAGCCAATCGCAATAAAATAAGGCCATGTCAAGTGTAAATAGATGACCTTAAAAATGTGTATGGTTGACTTTAGGGACAAGGGAGCTACTTTTTTTCTTTCTCTACCACACTAATCATTTAAAGACTGTACCTAGTAGTGTATCAAAGCAAATGCTGAGACTCATTACCAAATCTTAGGCAAAGTGCAGGGAATCATATGAAAGAAGGGGGAGTTAGTAAGCCCTGGAGATGATAGGAGCTCCACAAGGACCAAATATATCAGGGTACAGGGGTCTTTTCTGAGATTGATTCTTCAACCAAGGACCATGCATGGATATAACCTAGAAAGGCTGCACAGACGAAGCCCATGGCAGCTCAGTATCCAAGTGGGTTCCCTAGCAAGGGGAACAGGGACTGTCTCTGACATGAACTCAGTGGCTGGCTCTTTGACCTCCCACCCCCGAAGAAGAAGCAGCCTTACCAGGCCACAGAGGAAAACAGAGCATCCAGTCCTCATGAGACCTGATAGGCTAGGGTCAGATGGAAGGGGAGGAGAACCTCTCCTATCAGTGGACTTAGAGAGGGTCAGGAAGGAGATGAGGGAGGGAGGGTGAGATTGGAAGGGAATGAGAGAGGGGTCTACAGCTGGGATACAAAGTAAATAAACTGTAGTTAATATAAAAAAATAAAAATTTAGTTAAAAAAACTAGAAGGAAAGGAAGGAAAAGGTGATAGGGAAGAGAAAAAGATCATAGGAAGGGGAGCTGAGTGATAAAAATGAGGAGGGAAATTGGAGTGTTCTCTAGGAAATTTTGAGTGCCAAAGGAATGTCAAGATTGGTTTAGCCTTTCTTAAAAACAGGAGGAAGGTAGTTTTCTTTTCTCTGCAGTCACTCCCACTTTTAAAAAGACGGGATTACACCTTTTTCCTTTTCCAGGCCTCAGAATGTTGTACTGATAGGAAAATGACCAGCCTAATAAACTATCCTCATAACCTGATGTCTACCACATTGGATCTGTAGTGAGAGAGCATGTCAGGAGAGGGTGAAAAGTGACAAGCCAGCTGAGAAGGGAGCAAGAACATATAGGTCTACAGCCCCTATGCAGAAGCAGAGGCAAAGAAGCCAGCCAGGAGACCAAGCCCTGAAAAACACAATATAGCAATGTCTCCCAGATCCAGGATCTCCGGTGATACGATATTATATGGAAGTTGCAATGGTTAGAGTCTGAGCCTTGGTAGCCCTAAAAACCTGGGCTCAGCCACTCATCTTTAACAAGCCAATGAAAGAGACAAAGTAATATCAAAAGCACAAAGGGGTTATTAAATAAAACTACATTGGCAAAAGGGAAAAGAGGTCCAGCAACCTCCCCGCTACAATCCGTATTCAGGTCCCAATGTGAAGTTCAGACTTAAACTGAAGGCAAGAAGTGTGCAGAAGTAAGCAATCTCAGTCGGCGTGTGGTCCTTCATGTCATTATCCTGGTTTTAACCCCGCCTGCAAGGTGTCCTGGCAAGCTGTGATAACTATGTGAAATCTCTTCCCTGGAGATACATTCCGTCTCTGGCTAGTGCCAAGCTCTATAGCACTTTTTTGCTAATATCAGACTCCTAGAGAAATTCTAGCTTCTTGGGGTCTGTCTTAGTGTTCTATTGCTGTGAAAAGACACCACGTCCATGGTAACTCTTACAAATTGGGGCTGGTTTACAGTTTCAGAGGTTTAGTCCATTAGCATGAAGCATAGCAGCACGCAGACAGCCATGGTGCTGGAGAAGAAGCAGCAGGTAGAGAAAGACCATGGGGCCTGGCTTAAGCATTTGAAATCCCAAAACTATCCCCAGAGACACAATTTCTCCAACAAGGCCATACCTGCCCTAACAAAGACACTGCTCCTAGTCCCTGTGAAGAAGCACCACTCCCTCGTAACCAAACATTCAAATAGATGAGCCTATGGGCCATTCTCATTCAGACTACCACTCCCTTGTTTTTCCCTTGTCTGGTTTCCAAAAGGAAGGTTATAGATTCTCTTTATTGGAATATCTTTATTCCTGACAGTATGGTTACATTTCCCTACTCTTTGTTTTCATATATATCAGTCTTTTTTTTTTTTTAACTGAAATTTCTTTTTCATATAATATATTCTGGTCAGGGTTTTTTCTCTTTCATCTTCTCCCAGATCTTCGCCACCTCCCCACCCATCCAACCCCACATCTTCATTTTCCGTCTCTTTAGAAGAAAGGCAAATAAGCAAAGCAGAATAAAACAAACAATCAACGACAACAAAACAAAGAAAAAGCATGAGAAACGCACACACGTAGGCGCATAAAATCAGAAACCATAGTATGTACGCAAAAAAAAAAAAAAAATAGTAAAGGTTTAAAAAATGCCCAGAAAACTAATCTCTAAAGATACCGTTGGATTCATTTTCTGTTGGCCATCTCCTGCTGTGCAGGGGCCTGCCCTTTAGTGTGGTCCCTATAGCCAGTAAGAGAAAACTATATCCATTGGAGAAAATTAATTGTTCCTTGGCAAGCGGTTGACACTTGAAAATAGCTTCGGGTTAGGGATGGGGACTCATGTCCGCTTCCCCCTCTCAGTGCTGGCTTGGACCTATAGTCTCTATGAGTTCATACGTGCGTCTGTCCTTACACGCCTGGAAGGCTCTGTTTCCTTGCTGCCTTCCATCCCCATTGGCTCTTACGGTCTTTCTGCCTCCTATTTTGCATAGCTCCCTGAGACCTGATACACCTCAATCTTAAGATAAAATATGCTTGCCTGTGAAACAAATATCACGAATAGAACATAAGTAGGAACTACAATCAGAAGACAGTAACTGGCAAGTGATTGTGCATAAAAATAAACCTGTTGGCTTTAGTTATTTTTAGAAGGAATAGTACAAATGGCTTCCATTTTGTTGTTGTTGTTGTTGTTGGCTTTGAGACAAGATCTCACTATGAAGACTGCACTGACTCCAAACTATTTTACTCTCCTGCCTCATTCTCCCAAGTGCTGGGATTAGATGAGCCAACAGGCTCTACTTTCAACAGCTAACATTGAAATTACATGTTCCCAAACAGAGAACATACGTGTATCTTTAGAATACCTTTATTCTTGCCAAGGAAGTTACATGGACATGACAAAGGCTACAGTAAAACATTACAACCACAGATTTGAGCTCTTCTGGAAAAAACAGTGTACGTCAGCACTAGAGGGTAAGCAAGTTTAAATATGGAGGGTGGGTGGTTAGAGTTCTGGAGATTGTGAACAAATTTATTAAGGGATCCCCTAAGTCCTGTCGTCTCTGGAGTTAGAGGGACCAAGCCAACTTAGATGCTAATAATTTACCATTAATTAATTACTATTTACCATTTATAATTAAATAATTAATTAACCAGGATCGATGTTAGACAGGTTACATGTATCATTAATTTATTCCTTATAGCATTATAAGAACTATTATTTTATCTTACATTTCAGATAAAGATAGCTTGGAGAAACTGAGCAACTTAGTTAAACTCAGTTGTCAACTTGGTGGGCTATGTCATCACCTAAGAGATGCCCTTCCAAGAGTGTCTGTTAAGGGTGTTTAGAAATGTTTAACTTAGGAGGGAAGATCTACGCTAAATGTGGGCAACACCATCCCATAACCTGGCCTCTCCAACGGACTGAGATGTGGAAAAGAAGGAAACCCACTGAGCATTCATCTCTCTGCTTCCTGACTGTGGGCGTGAAAGGCTATCTCACATCTTCATCACCACGCCTTCCCATCATGATGGACTGTGTTCTCAACCTTCCTCCTTTAAGTTGCTTTTGTGTGGTATTCTGCAATATCAACAATAAAATAACAACAACAACAACAACAATTCAGTGACTGTATCAGGAGTGATGTTACTGACTCTGAAATCTTAGGCTTCATTGACACCTGTGGAGGTCTGGATTAAAGGGAAATGACACTGTGAATGGATGCCCCTAGGCAATGCAGAGAAATCTGTTTCACACAGCCTAGAGTTTGTCTTCCTACCTTTTCCAAGGACCGTAATATGGTACAGTCTCTAGCTGAGGACAAGACTCTCCTTTTCACTAGCCTCTCTCTCTCTCTCTCTCTCTCTCTCACATCCACTCTTCCTCATTTCCTTGCCTGGACTGCTCTCCCACTTGCTTACTTTCCCTAACTGTCCTGATATCTGAGACTGTCCTACAGTTAATCGGGACGCAGCTTTTAGGACAGATAAGGTGAACTGGCTGGTAGGTGGCTGTAGAGCCAGCCAGGTGGAAATCAAGTCTCTCAAACGTCAACGACACCTTTGAGATTCTCCACCGCTTTCTCTGTCAGGTGGAGTAGGAACCCCCACACCTTCATTCAAAAGAAGTCAGTCATCTTGTGCCCGCCTCAGCTCCTTGGGACATGATTCTTACCCAGAGAACAAGGTGGCATGAAGTACACTGTGTCATTCTTGCTGCTGATAGGATTGCTGACTTGGCAGGTGTAGAACGCAGACTTGTTCTGTGGGGTGACGGTGATTTCGAGCACATCTCCTGGCTCCATTTGGGGAAGAGGCCCTGAGTCCCCATACCAAGTGTAGGTATCAGGCTGCTCCTGTACTTCACATGATAGCCTCAGATAACAGGAGCCAGTCAAATCCTCAGACCTATTGATCTTTATGGAAGGCTTGAACACAGGATCTGAAAAAAGTTTGTTATGAAACAATGGGCTTATGCATTTGTGCAGCATTTATGATGCAAGATTTAGACAACAAACTACGAAGGGAACCACGGAGGGGCCATGATTGACATTCAAGATGGTTATGGACACGAGACTCCTACAGATGGAGCTAGGGAGCAACTTTGTACCCAAGAGGCTACTTTTTGATACTAAGAAAGATCCAGAAGGGGGAGCCAGAGTCCCTTACATGCCACTAAGAACAAAGTGGGATGATGGTCCTCTGTGAGCCAAGTACTGATGTGGATACCAGCTGGCTTCCAACTGAGTTTCCTGACTATCTGAGATACTCAGGGCCTGTCCTCCAACTATAAACCACAGCAAGCACTAGTGAGCCACTTTGTCCCTCAAGAATTCTGGAGTTCAGATTCAGGGAGAATCCTGAAGGGCCTCAACCTGTACACAGCAAAGCCCTTCACATTATCATCACTGGATGCTTAGAGCTATAAACCTGTCATCTTTGCCTCCCTTGTGAATCTGAAGCTCATAGAAATGCATTTGTTTAGTTTGCCTAGATGATGTAATGTCTTTTCCTTTTTGACTTTCTGTCTAAGTACTTAAAAAACCCATTAAGTTTGCTTCATTCCGGAGAATTCTTTCCTGTGAGATAGTCAAAAGTCCAACTTTACCTGAGAGAAATCTCCACTGGGAAAGTGAACTCTTTAGGCCACTGGTGCCTGTTAATCTGGAAACCCAAACACACACTGTGCCTGTGACCATCTTACAAACTGTAGAAAGCTGTGAGACAAAGGCTAGAACACAAAAATCTAACTGCGAAACAGACTAATTGATCCTTTCTTGAAGAAAATGGAACCCGGACCCTGGATTGTTTCTGAAGCTGTTTTTGCTGAATTCCATGTCAAGGAATATGTAGTTATAAGCCTGCCCATTTTGAAAGAGAAAGGAAGATATAGGAGTCCCACTCATTCTTAGCCTCAGATTTCTTTGTTCTTAGCTCTACCAGTGTAGCAGGAAGACACACCACAACATAGCCACCAGGGGCCTAAGGAGTTTCCTGTCCCTTTGGAGACCTCCATTTGGGTAAAGCTGGATCCTTGATGGTCCTGCAGAAGAGAATTCCATGATGAACCAGAACAAGGCAAAGTTAGTGCATTTACTAAGTATTTAGACAGAAGGTCACATAGAAAAAAGCGTTACACAGTCTAGGCAAACTGTAAGTAAATGCATTTTTCTTTATGAGATTATTCAGATTAGGCACAAAGCCCAAGCTTTATGTTGAGTTAAATCATGTTGATGGCAGGATCTTTAGGCTCCTGAGGCTCTGGACTCTGAACTGAGTGAGCCCTGTTCTCAGTCTTCCTCCTCTCAGCCCTTTTAAAAAGTCTTTTACTCCCTTGAATTTCTCTATGGAGTTTCTTAGAACAACTCCATTTTTGGTAAAGGTACAACGAATTGAACTCTGTTACTTCCCGCCAAAGGGCCTTACCTGATATGGACAAAGAGATATTACTATCTTACACCATTGTACCACAGCTACTAAGCCACTGACCAGAGGGGTTTGGGTTATTACAGAAGTGTTAATAGACATATAATAACCATACATACTTGTGGGGTACTTTGTGATACTTCAGTATACATATATAATAATTACATCAAGAAAATTAAGATTTGCCTCCTCAAATATTTATAATTCCTATATATGTGAATTAGGAATCTTTGAGGTGTTCTTTTCCAGCTATTTTGAAATGCTGTTCTATGGATCCTGAGAGATAAATCCCTTCTATTTAATTGTTTTGGCATTTATTATCCAACTTCCCCTTAGTTACTATGAAATCAACATTCTTGGCTTTCACAAATGAGTGGGGGAGAACATGGAGGGTTTGGCTTTCTGCAGATTCTTCTTTCATTGAATCAGATCTTTAAACATAGGTCTCTCTGACTCTAAGGATAATGTCTTATTTCCAGAAAACTGGTTAGCCTGTAGCTGTAAGTGGAAATTTATGTCACACTCAGTCTGAAAGAACTTTCTCCTTGAGAGCTCTCTCAATTTATCTTTTTAGTATCTTTTTTCTATATGTCTAATAAAGTCTGAGTTCAGACAGAATTAAAGTACCTTCAACACTGATATGCTTACAGGATGGAATAAAGGAACTAGAGAAGAAATAGTCTGGTGTTGTTTCTTCCTGTTTGTGGCTCCTCAAAAGGGTGTCATGTTGAAGGTTAGGCCATTAGTGGACAGTACTTATGGAAAGCGATTTTTTTTTTTTTTCAAAAAGTTCCGACCTCTCATCAGTTGATTGATTCATTAATGGATTCATAATTGAATGGACTATTGGGAAATGGTAAAAATGGGGAGGGACCTCGTTGAGAAAGCATCACTAGGAACATGTCTTTGAAAAGTGTATCTTGTGCTTGGCCCTTCATCCGAGTACCTCCTTCCCAGCCTGAGGTGGGCAGAACTGCTTCATTGTTCCCATCCCCGCCACGATGCTCTGCTCATACTGATAAAGCCAGTTGCCCATGGACTACAACCGAATGAACCTTACCTTGTCTGAATTCTCTGCCTTGCACATTTTGTCTTAATAACGAAGCTCTAATGCAATTCCTCTTTAAATCTTAGACTTCCTTCAGATGATATTTTAAATGGGCAACAGTTCTATGAGCTTTGATATCTATTGGCTAGGGCTCACTTACAAATAGAAATATCTCTGGTAAAAATGAACTGTGTCCTGATGTTCTCTTCTCCCTCTCCCAGTCAGCACTGACACCTCCCCACCACCACCACCACAATCCCCGACTCCCAGAAGAGCAGCAAGGTCCTTGAATGGGCATTTGTCCCTTGACTCCCAAACTCACCAAATACTGTTAGGGTTATCAGCCACTCTCTCTCATTTTCATTCAACAGTCTCAAGTAGTAGGTGCCCCTGTCCTCTTTCCGGAGGTTATAGATACTAAGGGCACCACTTCTATTGTCAAGTTTGACCCTGTCCTTAAATCCAGAATTGAAGATAATCTTTGTACCACCATAGTTGTACTCTAAAATCTTCTGTTTCGTAGTGTGAAGCCAGGTGAGACGCTTGTAGGGTCCAAGCTGTTTCTTGAGGACATTCAGGGTTATGTTGCTGCCAGTTGCTGCATTTATGTTTTGTTCTGAATTACCTGCCAATGAAAGTCAGAGTGAAATCCATCATGGAGAAATCAGTGCTTTCCAGTGGCCCAGATTTAACGAGCTGGTAGGGGAGGAAGGAACCCACCCAAGAAACAGGGGTGGGCAGGGCAGGGTGGAATAGAATTTACTGATTATAATCCCAAATTTCTTCTGTTGTACAAGAAGACAAAGGACAATAAGCTGATATTGATTCTTTCTCATTCATAGCCTCTCTCTATCTCCTCTCACAGAGTTTCAGATACATTGGTCCCAAGTCTCCCTCTATGGGCTTGTTTCTTGGTTGTTCAGATTTATTCAGTCAGTACATTGATTTTAGACATAGATATTGTTACAGAATTATACTCTAGCAGATTTAATACAAAAGTGTGAACTGAACATAAAAACAAAT
The DNA here is from genome assembly GCF_907164565.1 of Psammomys obesus. NCBI lineage: Eukaryota > Metazoa > Chordata > Mammalia > Rodentia > Muridae > Psammomys > Psammomys obesus. The sequence continues at coordinate 587,503 of NW_026592439.1, read as the reverse complement.
CAATCTGGGTTGGGGATGTAGCTTAGTTGGTAGAGTGCTTGCCTGTAATCCTAGTCCTCAGAAAATACAGGCAAGAGGATCACAAGTTCAAGGTCATCCTTGTCTACATAGTAAGCCTGAGGCCAGCCTGGGCTACCTACATAAGAGCCTGTCTCAAAAAATTTAACAGTGTATTATCTTGTTACTATAGTAAAGACAAGGACAAGGTGGGGGACCAAGCTGCTATTCGGAGTACAGAATAGGGTTGGAGGAAAGCTGGCGATATCTCTTTGGAGCCATGGCCACTAGTGTAATTTAGAAGATGTTTAAAAACTGACACTTGCTGAGAATCATGTATCAGGTACTATATGAGGAGATGGGAGTATGTCAGTGAATTAATTTTAAGAGGCCCTTGAGCTAACAGTAAGAAGTAAATATTCCTGCCAGGGAAGCAGGTAGACTGAGTGCAGACCTTGACCTCTCCTTCTGCTCCTCCAGATTTAATCCCCCAGCTTCATCTCCTGATTTGCAGCAGAATACCTGTTGCAGACCCTCTCCCCCTGATCCTTAGGGATATCCCACAGATATTCCTATCCAAACCTTCTTAGCCCCACCCAGTGATTTGTCCCAGTCCCCAAATTCAACAGGCACTTCCTTGGAACCCACAGGGAAACAAGCAGACTAATTGCAGATATTCGCTCTTCCCCCATTCCTCCAAGTCTAATCTGTGAGTCTCATCCCCACCTCCATAGCAGACCTTCTGCTGTGGCCTCTCCTCACCCTCTGCACCCATTCCCATATACAAATGTCAAACAGACTGAGAAACATATCAGGGAAACAACCCCTTTCATAATAGCGTCATAAAATATAGAGTATATTGTGTTAACTCTAACCAAGCAAGTAAAAGACCTGTATGATAAAACTTCAAGTCATCAAAGAAAGAAATTAAAGAAGATATCAGAAGACAGAAAGATCTCCCATGCTCATGGATCTGTAGCATTAGCATAGTAAAAATGGCCATCCTGTCAGAAGCCATCAACAGGTTCAGTGCAGTCCTCATCAAAATTCCAACACAATTCTTTATAGATCTTGAAAAGAGAATTGTCAACTCTAAATGTATCAAAGACTTCAACATAAAACTAGATACACTGAACCTGATAGAAGAGAAGGTGGGGAATATTCTTTTTTTTTTTCTTTTTAAAAATTTTTTATATATTTTTTTTACAATTTATTCATTTTATATCCTGATTGTAGCCCTCTCTCTCATTTCTTCCCTGCCCAATCCTCCCTTCCTCTCCTCCCACCCCCCATCCTTTTCCGATAGTCCACTGAAAGGGGGAGTCCTCCTTCCCTGTCATCTAAGCCTAGCTTATTGAATCTCATCAGGATTGCCTGGATCCTCTTCCTTTGTGGCCTGGCAAGGCCACACTGCCAAGAGTAAGTGACCAAAAAGCAAGCAACCAAGTTCATGTCAGAGATAGCCCCTGCTCCCCTTACTTGGGAACCCACATGGAGACTGAGCTGCCTATGGGTTACAACTGAGCAGGGGGCCTAGGTCTTCTCCATGTATGGTCCTTAGTTGGTGCATCAGACTCTACTGGCCCCCATGGGCTGAGATTTTTTGGCTTTTTTGGTCTCCTTGTGGAGCTTCTGTCACCTCCAGATTCTTTTGTTCCCCTGTCTTCCATAAGACTCCCTGCGCTCTGCCCAAAGTTCAGCTGTGAGTCTTTGTATCTGCTTTGATCATGGAGAATATTCTTGAACTCATTGTCACAGGAAAGGTGTTCTGAACAGAAAGAGTGCTGTTAGCACAGGCACTAAAATCAGCAATTAAAAGGACCTCAAGCTTCTGCACTGCAAATACTGTTATTTGGGTAAAGTGGCAGCCTACAGAATGGGGAATAATTTTCACCAGCTTCACATCTAACAGAGGACTAATATTTAAAATACATAAAGAACTCAAGAAACTAGATATAAACAAACCAAATATTCCAATTAAAAATAGGGTACAGATATAAACAGAGAATTCTCAATATAGGAAACCCAATTGGCTGAGAAACACTTAAAGAAATATTCGATTGCAAATCAAAACCACCCTGATATTTTATCTTATAACTGTTAGATGGCAGAGATCAATAACACCAGCTCATGCTGGTGAGGATGTGGGGTAAAGGGTATCTGTTGCTAGTGGAAGGGCAAACTTGTACAAGCACTATGGAAATCAATATGGTGGTTCCTCAGAAACATGGGAATAAATCTACCTCAAGATCTAGCTACATCATTCTTGGGCATATACCTAAGGAATGTTTCATCCTACTACAGAGACGCTTGTTCAGTCATGTTCATTGCTGCTCTATTTGTAATAACCAGAAATTGAATACTCCCTAGATGTCTTTTAATAGAAAAATTGATAAAGAAAATGTAGCACCTTTACACAATGGAGTATTATTCATCTGTTTAAAAAAAACGACATCATTGGGCTGGAGAGATGGCTCGGCCGTTAAAGGCTAGGCTCACAACCATAAATATAAAAAAAATGACATCGTGAAATTTGAAAGTAAGTGGATAGAACTAGAGAAAAATCATCCAAAGGGAGGTATCTCAGACCCAGAAAGACAAATATGGTATGTATTCACTTATATGTGGATACTAGCTATTAAATTAATGATAACCAAGTTACAATCCATAGAATTACAGAGGTCAGGTATAGAGTAAGGAGGGTACAGAAAGATCTCCTTAGGAAAGGGTAATACAATAGATAGTTATGGATGGATGATGTAGCTGATACTGGAAGATCAAGTAGGGAGACAGAGGGGGGAAAGGTGATGAGGGAGGAAATATGTGGAGAGACAGCTAAAATTAAGGGCAATTTGAGGGGTATTGTGGAAACCTAATACGATGTAATTTTCCTAAAATACATACATATATGAAGCTGATCTAAATAAAATCTCCAAATAATGGGAGAGAGAGCCCCAACTGGCCATCTTTTGTCACCAAATGAAGCTTCCAGTATTGGAACTGGTTTACATATAATTGAGTTCTTGGTCAAGGTAGTTCATCCCATGGGAATCCTCAAACAACCCAGGCTGTTGCCAAGACATAAATTGCTCTCCACAAACTGATACCAAGGCTCCATTGCTGAAGACAAAATCTACACAACTCAATGAACATAGCTAAGTCAAACATAATAGAGCCTTCACTCCTCCATCCTAAGGTCTTTGGTGTAGGAAGGAACTCTGCATTCTCACCCAAACAGAAACATAAACCCAGTCACAAAACCTTTGATCTCCAATGGTGTCCTGTCTGCAAGATGTGCTAGGGCAATGGTGGCACAAATCTTGTGGGAGTAATCAACCAATATCTGATTCAACTTAAGACCTACTCCATGAGATGGAAACCAAACTGACACTCTTTGGGTGACCAAGAGCCAGAGACTAGATAGCTCAGAGACTTTGTTAATTAAGTAAACAAACAAACAAACCCAAAAAACCTGTAGCAATAAAATGACTCCTATTTTAGGCACCATCAGAGAAGTTTCCTTCTGCAGCAGATGGGAACAAATACAGAGACCCACAGACACATTATGCAGAGTGAGAGAGCTTGGCATACTCAGCCTAAATGAGGTATCTCTGTCAAATCCCTCTACTCACTGCTCAGTGCTCAGGAAACTCCACAGAAGAGGAATTGGAAAGAGTGTAAGAGCCAGAGGAGATGGAGGACATAAAGAAGACAAGACCCTCTGAATCAATATGATCAAAGCTCATATGAACCCACAGAGGGTGAGGCAATATGCATAGGACCTTCACCAGTCTGCATCCGGTCTTCTATGTATATATTGTGATTTCCAGTTTAGCTTTTTTATGAGCTCCTGGGTGTGTGAAATAAGTGGGTTTCTGATTCTTGGACCTACTCTTGTGCTCTTTTTATTCTGTTTTTTGTTGTTGCTGTTGTTGTTTTTTGTCTAGTTCAGTGTGATAGTTTTTGTTTTATCCTACTATATTTTATTTTGTTGTATTTTATGATTATTCTTTAAAAGCCTGTTTATTTCCTAACAATAAGACAGAAATGGAGCAAATTCTGTTGGAAGAGGCATAGTGGGGTAGTGGGAAGGAGAGGCAGGGGAAATTATAATCAGGATATATTTTATGAGAAAAAAGCCTGTTTTCAGTAAAAAGAAAAAAGAATTAAATATAATAACTAAACATATTGTACAGTATATTAGGTATTGATGATTGCTCTGAAAGAGAAAGCAGGATCATGAGTACAGTGAGAGCGTTAGGTCACTGAGATGTCCTGCATTAGGCGATGAGTTTGTCTTATCTGAGCAAAGGCTTCAAAGAAAGGGGAAACCCAACAGCTATCTTCAGGGACAAACCAGGTAGAGGAAGGTCTACAGCAAAGGCCCTGTGGTGGGGAGTGTACCTGCTATATCTAACCAATATCAAAAAATTCACAATGGATGGTGTGGAGTAAAGAAGGGTAATGGGTGAAGAAAGGAGGTAGTGAAAGTGTTAAAGACAATCAGTAAAGGCATTTTTCTCTTATTGATATTGCTTTACTGTTGCTAAAAACAAAACAAAACAAAAAAAAAACAAAAAATACCCAAACAAACAAACAAAAACAAAACAAAACAAAAAAATCTCAACCAGGTATGGTGGCATGTAATTCCAGAACTAGAGAGGCTAAGGAAAGAAGATCATGAGATTGGGTCCAGCCTAGCTATAGAATGAATTTCAGTTTATGTCAGAGGCAGTCCCTCTTCCCATTACTATGTAATCCACTTGGACACTAAACTGCCATGGGCTACATCTGTGCAGGAATTCTAGGTTTTCTCCATGCATGATACTTGGTTGGAGTATGAGTCTCTGGGAAGACCCCTGTGTTCAAATTTTCTGGTTCTGTGCTCTCCTTGTGGAGTTCCTGTCCTCTCCAGATCTTACTATTTCTCACTTCTTACATAAGATTCCATGCACTCTGCCCAACAGTTGGCCATAAGTCTCAGCATCTGCTTTGATAGTCTGCAGGGCAGAGCCTTTCAGAGGCCCTCTGTGGCAGGTTCCTGTTTTCTTCTTCTGGTGTCCATCCTCTGCCTTTCAGGATGGGGATTGAGCATTTTAGTCAGGGTCCTCCCCCTTGATTAGTTTCTTTAGATGTACATATTTTAGTGGGTTTATCCTATATTAGATGTCTATATGAGTGAGTATATACTGTGTGTATTTGGCCTGCTCTTTGATCACCTCCCCATGAGGAGGGAGCAGCCTTACTAGGCCACAGAAGATAACAATACAGCCACTCCTGATAAGATCTGATAGACTAAGATCAGAAGGAAGGAGAGGGGGACCTCTCCTATCAGTGGACTTGGGGAGGGGCATGTGTGAAGAAGAGGGAGGGAAGGTGAGAATTTTTAACTTCCCTGTAAAAATGGCTCATATTAATATATGTATTTACGTTTTTCTTTAAAGCAAATCATTAAGAAGTAAGAAAGTACAGTAATTTTCATAAAGTATTATCTGAGAAAATTTAGTTTTGAGGCTGAATTACTGTAAACTGATGTCACTGAAGGTTTGGAGTTCCTGTGTTTGTTATTTTGCTGTTGCTGTAATAAAACACTGTAACCAAAAGCAACCTGGGAGGAAGATGTTCATTTTAGTTTACAACTCTCAGGTCATACTCCATCACTGAGGAAGTCAGGACAGGAACTCACGGCAGGAAATGGGAGGTGGACCTGAAGCAGAAACCACAGAGGTCTGCTACTTACTGACTTTCTCATAGAACTCAGGACCACTTGCCCAGGGATGTCACTCTTCCCATTGGCTCAGCCCACCTACAGCAATCATTAATTAAGAAAATGGCCTACAGACTTACCCACAGGTAATCTGGATGAAGGCATTTTCTCAGTTGAGTTTCCTCTTCCTGGATAATTCTAGCTTATGTCAAGCTAACAAAAACCTGACCAGGACAATCCCTTATGTCCCTGTAGGTACTGTAACAGTGTCTTTATGTACCAACAGACTTCTTTAAACAACAATTTAAACACCTGCAATGGGACCACTGCTTCTTTTCAGTCCAACAGCCTAGCCTCTTCATCACTTTCACATTTGGTGATTTCATGTGGATATTTTGGAATTTGCCTGAGAGGAACTAGAATTGGGGGATGTTTAGCTTGAGCTCAAAAGGATATACTTACATGATTCATAGACTCTTCTGTGTGAGGCATTACTACCCAAGTAGGCAAATAAATGATGCCCTGGAATGTAGGGTGATTATTTTATGTGACTAGCTATTTAAATGACCCTATGACCTTCAGTGTTGGCTCTTGGACTTCTAGGAACAGGAGAGGATATAAAAAGTCAGCAGAGGCTGAGAGAGATTGAGTAGGTCCAGCTGATGGAAGAGTAGGGTCAGAGAAGACAGTTGATGTAACAGAGGTTTTGGTTCCTTTGTAAATTCAGTTACATTATGTAAATGTGTTTTTGTTTTAATCCCAAGTGTGGGATTTTAGTTTGGGATTTAGTTTGTCCACAGCCGATAACGGCCTCCTGTGGGGTGTGGCCTTTGCCAGCTGGTGACAGCCTGCCTCGTGCAACACAGAGAGGGGCACGGCCTGGGACTCTGAGGGACATAAATGGGGAGCCTGGAGAGAGAAGGGTATCATAGAATGGTGGCGTGTATGACATGTAGCAGTTTGGAGAGAGCAGAGAAGGCCGGTGTATGGCAGTTTGGGAGACACAGGAGAGATGCTTTGTGGCACTGCGTCTTGAAGGAGACTCCTGGCTGCATTCGCTTTTGGTGGAGATTGGTACAGCCCCCTAAGAACCCATCAACCCTAAACAGCTGGGAGAAGTAAAGGGGTCTGTTCCCCCTCCCCCCACCAGCCTCTTTCCTACCTAGGGCTGGGGGATTGAAAGGGAGAGGCTTTAAGGAAACCCAAATAAAGTAGGGTTTTAAAAATGAGTGTCTACAAGTTGATGCAAGAAGAAAGAAGATTGAGTAGGGCTAGAGGAGAGAAGAAATGAGATTGAGCAGAGTGAAAAATAGAAGACAGCTGAAACTGAATTGGGCTAGCACAGTGAGAGGAGAAGACAGTTTGTGACAGTTGAGCCAGGAGAAGCTGAGCTGAGCCAGAGAAGATATTGTTAAGAGACAGTAGAAGAACCCACACAGAGTAGCAAATGGAGAAGAAAGACATAAAGCTACACTGAAATATCTGCCTCTGCCCACTGTGACACTTCATCTGCCATGTCCCTGCCACAGGGCAACAGGACTGTTAAATATCCACCACCATCAAGAGCCTCCTTGCAAACTACCCAAACCATGAAAGCCTCTATGACCCCAAAGCTTTCAAAATTCATTCAACCCTTCATTTCAGAATCCATCTTTTCAGTCTACCTGTCCACTTGACAAACATTTGTTGAGAACAAACTTGTTAGGTCACAAAGCAGGCCCCCAAAAGGCAGTGCTACTGATCCAAGATGAATGGAAGAACTCTTAACAGGCAAACTGAAACCTAAACTTAGCATGCCTCAGACACCTTTTGATTTGGGTCTCTGTCAGGAAAGCCACCACTTCCCTTCTCTGCCCCTAATGGTTAACTACTGCATGCAAAGTGTATCTAGTTCCCAATTAACTCGGAGACTCCCACCCTTCTTCCTAGCGTGTAAAATCTGCTTGCTTTCCTGACAAGCCTCTGCTCTCCACTCTCTGAGACAGTTTGTCCCCCACCCCCACCCCACATACACACACACTTTCTACCCATGGAATGGGCTAGTTTGGTGGTTTCACTGTACTTGTGTACACTACCTGCTTTTGGCTTTTACCTATGCAGACATACTCAGACACTTGCTTCCAAGTTGCTTCTGATTGGTCCGGTCCATATTTTTACCATCCCTCTCAAAAAATCATTTCAGTCTAAACTACAACACTGTACAACCACATGTCCTGGTTCCTTTGGGTTGTGATAGCAGCATGTTCCTGGCCTTTTAAAATACACAGCATAAGAGAACATTATCACTGGGATTTTTGTTTTAGCTCTTTTGAGATAAAGTGTCATGTAGCCTAGGTTGACCTCAAACTCACTATGTAGTCAAAGATAACCTTAAATGACAGATTCTCATGCCTTAGATTCCCAAATGCCAAGTAAATAGCCAATGTTCCAGGATTTAAGTCTTTGGATATACATTTCACATTTACTCTCATTCTTATTTCCATCTGAATTTAATATGTGGCCTAGGTCAGCAATTTTCTATTGATATTTTGGTATTTGGGGCCAAACAATATACTTTTCTTTCTTTTGGTAGTGGAGAGAGGTCTCCTCTGTGATTCTAAGGTTCCAAGTAGCCCTGGCCTCTGCCTACCAGTAGCACTTCCTTGTTGGAGATAAACAATTTACCTCAGGCATTAGGAAAGAAGTTCTCCACCCTCATTTATGAGGAACTAACTTAGGTCTTCCTGGACAGCCTCCCTGACACACCTCAGACGTACACACTCCAAAGATGGAAAAGCTCGTGATCTAATGACAAAGGAAAATAAGCCTTAGACCCTTCCCACGTGCAAGAGTGCTGAGAAAAAGTTGTGAACAGGATGTTGTATTTTCCTCCTCAACTGTCTGAGTGTGACAATTCTAAAAAGGCTGACCTAATAACTATATATAGCCACTTACAAAGATAAGAAAGTGGCTTGTTGGTTGTTAAGGTCTTGCTGTACCTCATTAATGGTTATGGTTGTCTTTTAGAAGATAGATGAGATAAGAGAAAAGGGAAGGACGATTGGTTTTAACGTAATATGACAAAGCAGTTGGTGGTGTGTCCAGATACTCAAGATAAAGTAATAGTATTCACCTGTAGCTTACAATGGGAATACAAATGATCCTGCCTCTGTCCATCCATGTTACTTGTCTATTAAAAAAAGCATAATTATGTCTGTTGTGATAGTATGTGACTATATCCCAAAACTTAAACAGTTGATTCAGCAGAGTCATGAGTCCAGCTACATAGTGAGCTACATAGTGAGCTCCTTAAATCACACACATACACATACATGGGGGTGCTGGGGGAAGAGAAAGTGGGAAGTCATAACCTTGTATAAAGGCATTACTCAGGAGAGAGAAAAATGGTCTAAAGAAGAAAATCTGATTACTAAAAATACAAGTCTTGTAATTTTAGTTTTTTTTTTAGGCAGAGTGTAGGGAATCTTATGAAAGAAGGAAGAGATAGAAAGACCTGAAGGGAACAGGCAGGAGCTCCACAAAGGGAGCAACAGAACCAAAAATCTGGGCAAAGAGCTCTTTTCTGAGACAGATACTCCAAACAAGGACCATGCATGGAGATAACTTAGAACCCCTGCACAGAAGTAGCCCAAGGTAGCTCAGTATACAAGAGGGTTCCCCAACAATAGGACCAGGGACCATCTCTGACATGAACTCATGGGTTGGCTCTTTGATTACCTCCACCTGAGGGGGGAGCAGCCTTGCCAGTCCACAGAGGAAGACACAGAAGCCAGTCCTGATGAGACCTGATAAACTATGGTCACATGGAAAGGGAGGAAGGCCTTCCCTATCATTGGACAGGGGGAGGGGCATAGGAGAAGAAGAGGGAGAGAAAGTGGGATTGGGAGAGGATGGTGGAGGGGGCTATAACTGGGATAAAAAAAAATTCTTAAAGAAAAAGTGGAGATGAGTCTCGAAGGCATTGGTGTGGTGTTACCTGAAGCTCTCTGATGAGACCCAATATTTAACAAGCCTATATAAAACCATTTCAAAACTAATATGGCAATAAATACTAAGACCCTAGATTTATATCTTGGTGACAATACACAAGAAGATCTTTTCTGAGACAGGAAACATAATGAGTTTAGTAGGCTGTTTCAACATGGGTTCTTAAGGGAGGAAAGGAGAAAAAGAAATCAGCCATCCTTTTAAGATATTACGATGTAAATGGGAAGAATAACAGAGCATGTGAAAGGACATAAAAGATGAAGAGAGAGTTTTGTTTTGTTTTCTTGACTTAGGGACTGAAGGAACTTAAATTATCATATAAGTCAAAGTTCTCCAGAAGAACAAAACTGATAGAATGATTAATTTATTAATTATTTATTAAAGTGTCTCACAGGCTGTGGCCCAGCTAATCCAACAATTTCCTGATAGAGAGTCCAAGAATCCAGTAGTTACTAAGCCCACAAGGGTGAATCTCTCAGCTGGTCTCCAGTATACATCAAGATCCTGAAAAAGTAGGTTCTAATGCCAGTGGAAGAATGGACTTACCAGCAAGAGTGAGGGCTAACAAGCAAAGAGTAAAAGCTTCTTCCTTCCTTGTCTTTTAGATAGGCTGACATGAGAAAGTAAGGGCAGATTTTGGGTTATTCTTCCCAACTGTAATAATCCAATTAACTAATAATAGCATCCAGCATCAAAGACAATAGAGGCAAGACTAAGCACAGACTAGGTGAGGGCAAGAGGTGACTGCAAGATGATATGTGAACTTTGTGCTGAAAAGTTGGGCTCTCTCACTTGCCATAGCAACTATTGAGAAGTTTAAATTTTAAAATAGAGAAGTAAACATAAGTATTTTAGAAAATTTACACCAATGGCAATATTCAAAATTGGAGAATGGACCAGAAAGAGCAGTTAAGATTGATGAGTGCTACTGTCGGTTAACACCAGAAAGTGGTTCTCTGGTCCAGGATAAAATAAAATGGCTGTGGATAAACTTGCATTTATCTGGTTGTGAGAATCAAGGAAAAGAAAGGAACTGAGGATAAACACTAGAAGTCTGGCTTGAGAAACTGAACCATGATCTCGCTGCCTTGAATGGAAAGTACTTGGTGAAACCCACCTCCAACTCATGAGTTAGAAATTAGTTGTAGCTATTATTTTTAGCCCCAATACTGCCAGGACTTGTTAAACAGCAAGTAAAAAGTCAGAACAAAATAAAGCGGTGAGTCAAATTTTGAACACATGTCTGGAAAGTCTAAAGTAGATGCTTAAAAAAAGAACAGAAATTCAGATCTGAGTTGCAGGCAAGAGTTTGGGGCCTGGGAGTTCATTTAGGCATATCCCCCACTCCCATCTGCCTCATCCTGCATGTGGGTCCTGAGTGAGACTTCACATTTTAAAATTTCATTGAATTTGACTAGAAATTCCTCGGTGACAAGTATGATATCATGTCCTTTTAGAGTGGAGGAAACTGAGTCATTAAAAAAAGCCCTATAGGATGGAGGAGCCCAGACAGAAAGGGAGGAAACTGAGTTATTAAAAAGCCCCACAGGATGGAAGAGACCAGACAGAAAATGGCTCTTTATAACGGCTCTTTAATACTTATAAATAAATATAAGTATTTATTTATACAGGCCCCGAACTCTTGCCTCAAGGGGACAGAAACAATGGAGTCATGAACTGCAATCTGAGAGTTCCTCTGGAGTTTCCAGGTGGGAGATACATGAAAATGAAAGCTTATGGGTGAGACAGGATGAGGTGACAATGCACAGAATTCTAGACAGAAAGGCCCAGAGTTAAAAAGGACTTCTTTCTAGGCAAACAACAAAATTAAGTTCGGCCATCTTGGTCTCAACAGTTGACCAACGCTTCCTATCAGCTCCCATGTCAACAACGGCTCTAATGCTGTCCTCTGAACTGAATCAGCCCAAGGTGGTCAGCAGAGGGTCCTGCAGACAACACATCTCTGGACTTGCAGCCAGTCTGTACCAGGATTGCCAGGCAGAGAAGCCTGGCACGAGTGATCGGTCCAACAGTCCTCCCTCCGCACAGGGCAAGCTCATCTCCCTGGCACTTGCCCACCATCGCAGTCTTACCGAGTTCTATAACTTCATTCATTTTACTCATTGTCACCCACGGGGCCAAAAGTAAAGCTCTTTATGTGAAAGGTATTTCTTCGGGGAAATAGCCTGAAAGGCAATGGCTCAATTCCAGATGGTCTGCAGATGGTCTAGGCAGCTGTAGTAGGAAATCAGACTCGGGCCCTGAGGAGTGGACCGTGACATAAATCCGTTATTTCATGCTCCATTTTTAGGGAGGCACATTGGCTTCTCCTCAGGCCCTCCTTCCCAGACTCCAGACAGAGCAGCCCATTGCCGCTTCCCTGCAGTCTGGATCTGTCTGTGTTCCAGTCAATCACCGTTCATTTTAGCTCAGGACAGGACTCCTCACACAAATCAAGTTTCCAACACCGAAGGCGACCCACTGCTTCTGGACATGAGACAACTAAAACAATGGGTGCTCCTTCAGCGGAGAGCTTCCTCTTACTAGAAATTGGTTCCTGTAATTTCACAGACCACCAACCACGAGGTACAGTACAGGGGTCCTACTTCCCCATCTCCCCAGGTCCTGTTTCTCAGGCTTCCTCGTGAAAAGGGAGCGGACCTGATTTTTCAGAGCTACGGAATGCTCCCCAACCTTCCCACAGCCCCGCTGCTGGCAAGGAAGCACCCGCATTTCCAGGGCTGAGCTACGTGCCATCTCCCCGTTCCCGACTGGCCACGGCTGCACTGCACACAGCCACAGTCAGACTACTTGGTGGAAAGTACCTGAGAATCCCGTGACCAGAGGCAGCAGCAGCAGCTCCAGGACCAGACAACATTCCTGTTTTCTGAAGTGCATGTTACTTTGCAAAGCTTCCCTGGAACACTGGAGACAACTTTAAGCGAGGACACTGCACCTTTCCTTCAACCAGAAGCAGGAAGTTGTATGAGGCTTTTTTTTTTTTTTTTTTCTTGAAGCACATTGCAACAAGGACCTCCTCCCTCTCTGACTCTCTGACTGTTTCGGAAATTGCTTTGTAGACCAGACTGGCCTAGAACTCACAGAGGTCCACCTACCTCTGCCTACCTAGTGCTGGGGTGAGAGATATGCACTAACAGAATCAAAGGTTTACATTTTCTGCCAGATACCCTAATCTTTCCTGGGGATTACTGCTCAGAAAACCCAAGAGGACCTATGAACTTTCTCAGCACACGCACACTGTATTTAATATAATATGTATTATTGTACCTTTACTTCGCAAAACCCAGTCACTGTGAGTCACTCAGGAGCTAAGACGTAGAGGTACCCACAGAGGTGGGCAGAACAAAATTGTCTGTGAGACGATAGTCCTGTTTTTCCTGCCTGCAGATCTTCTTCTCTTATTGTAAATTCACAGAGTGAAATTTCAAATTCTCTTACCCACTCACTGGATATCATCAGGAGCAATTACTTGGCTTATAAGAATGGATTTCTCACCCTTACAGTCTCAGGTATTTTGAGCCCATTTCTCATTCTAAACCATTTAGTCTAAATGAATTATTTTCTCATCTAGGATACTATGGGGATTCATGAGGTGAGTCATAGTCCCTGAGACAGCATATCTGTAATCATTCCCGAATTGAAGATACTTCTGATTATCAGAATGGAGGTGACCAATATGATGGCCTCTTTGTATCTTGTGATCTCTTGCAACCCTTATACCAAGAGGGTTGGTCTCCACAAGGGGAGACAAGTCAATGCCTGCCATTGAGCATGATATCCTATGATCCTGATCACACCAGAGACCTGTGAGGTGGCTATGGGGGCTATTAATACTTGCACTTTATTGAAACTCAGAGTCAGACTTCACCTAAGCCATCCGTCAGCTACAGTGAAATCCTTGTGCATTCTCCAAGTGCAGAAAGGTGTCAAGTTATAAGTCTGACCTGTGCCCTGTGGAAATCAGTTCTGGCTGGCTTCCAGCCTTTTTTCTTATGTCTCTTTGCACTGTGCCTGCCATTTTTCTCTGCCCATCCTCCAGCATGGGAGAGAGAAAAGCTTTGAACTGGAAGAGAATCTATGACAGGAACAAATGCACAAGGTTTTAAAGCGGATTTAAATTAAACACTAAAAAGGAACTGAAGAAGAGGGGGCGGTGTAACGAAAGGGCAGGCAGAACACAGGAAATACGCTAGATGTGCTTGGTCCAGCCCTGGGGTTTCTCAAAACCAGCTCCCCACCCATCTTAACAGAATCTTCCCAGAAGCGGAAGAAAGAGGGCAGGTCTGCAAAAGCAGGCAAAAAGCCTGTGTGGGAGCTGTCTGAAGCACTTCTCAGTACACAACACAGTTCTCAGGCTGCAGAGATATCTCAGAGCGCCTGGGTAATCTCAGTGTTCCTGCAGATCTGAAGGCACTGTGGAAAAAAATGTCTGACTAAAATGAATATATGACTGTGGTAGTCTGAATGGGAATGACCCACACAGACCAATCTGTGGGAGTGATTGGCCCATAGGGAAGTGACGCTATTGGGAGGTGTGGCCTCGTTGGAGTGGGTGTGGCCTTGTTGGAGGTAATTTGTCACTGTGGAGGTGGGCTTTGAGGTCTCATGTGCTCAAGCTAGACCTAGTGTGGCACACCGTCTCCTTCTGCTGCCTGTGGGTCAAGATGTAGAACTCTCAGCTTCCTCTCCAGCACCATGTCTGCCTGCACGCTGCCATGCTCCTCACCACGACAATAATGGACGAAACCTCTGAAACTGTAAGCCAGCTCCAATTAAATGTTTTTCTTTATAAGAGTTGCTGTGGTCATGGTGTCTCTTCACAGCAAGAGTAACCCTAACTAAGACAGTAACAATTATAGAAAACTTAACCCCCAAAGAGGAAAAGGATGAATTTAAAAGTAAATCATTTATAATCTCCTTACCCAGGGAAAAATAGTCCTACTAACTTTCCAGTAGTCAATATTTCCTCCTAGTATCATCTATGCTTGCGTGTGTGCGGCTAAAGAACTAGAATCCTACCACATATGTTCTTTATGTGTGACATTTTGTAACTTGTTCTCATCATTGTCCCTGGATATTAGGCTTTCTTCAAAAAGAAGGTGTTGACTAGAAGCCCAATTCTTGCTGGTTTGGATACACAGCACGTCAAATGTTTCTTCTCTACTGTGTATCTGGCTTGCTTTTAGCTTGTATTTTCTCAGCGATTCTTTGGAGAATGGAGGGATGACTGTCTGGGAAGAATGCAGAGAAGGGACTATCTTACTTTAAGAAGGGAATAATTCCAGTCGGAATTTCATACTTTGTATTCATAATTTTGTATCAACAAGGTGTGTCACCTTAAAAAAAATCTATCTCTGCTTTTGTTACTGGATTATGTAGGGGAAAAGGCTGGAATATTACCCCCAAACAACTAAGTGTAGCTGCCCATTTCCCGTACATCAGTTGACAACGTAAGCAATGGGGGAAACCAGAGAAAGGAGATTTCTTCAATCTGGCTATCTTAGTTAGGGTTTTATTGCGTGATGAGACATCATGACATTAGCAACTTTAATAAAGGATAGCAGTTAATTGGGGCTTTCTTATAGCTCAGAGGGTTAGTCCGTTGTCATCATGGCGGAAAGCATGGCATTGCCCAGACAAACATGGTGCTGGAGAAGAAGCTGAGAGTTCTCCATCCGGTCTGCAGGCAGCAGGCAGAGAGAACAAGCCACTGGACCTGGCTTGAGGATCTGAAACTTCAAAGCCCTCCCCAGTGACACACTTTCTCCAACAAGGCCACATCTCATAACAGGACCACTCCCTATGAGATTATGGGGTGAGGGACATTTTCATTCAAACTGCCATAATGGCCACATTAAAAAGAAAAATTAAAGGTGTCCAGTGATCCATAAAGTCTGTCTTTGGGAACAATGTTATGAGGTTTAGGTTTAAATAAAGGACAAAGAGTGTCCCTGTACATCACTGACCAATCATTATCACAGCCTCACCATCTTGCAGAGCAGTCCAGTTAGATGTCATCCTCGGGATGACACCAGGATTTCACCCCCACCCCCCACCCCCATAGGATTCCTAGGGAATTTTAATGGGAGGGGATACCATTGTTTTAATAGTCATACAGCAGAAGAAACGGATGCAAATGTTTCTTACTAGAAGGTCCTCATTCTGGCCGGAGTGATTATACAATGACTCTGTCTTTACCCAGCAGGAATATGTGGAAGATCAGGCCTCCTTGAAAACAAAATCCCATACAGCTCTCAAAGGTGTACTCAGGTGTAATAAGCCAGATTTCCGGTTGTGTATTGTTGTTGATGATGTTGTTGTTTCGGTTTGATGTTTGTGTGTGTGTGTGTGTGTGTGTCTGTATTTTTGAGACAAGATTTCTTTGTGTGTAGCCCTGGCTCTCCTGGAATTTAATCTGTATATCAGGCCAACCTCAAACTCACAGAGATCCACCCACCTCTGTTCAGTGCTGACTTTTGTTTGATATTGTCTGGTGTTAAGAGTAAGAAAGAGAACACAGACTTAGCCCAAGAAACCTTTGATGGACCAGCCTGATTCCATCTGAAGGTTGGAAGCCATTTTCTTAAGAGGTCAGAATAAGTGAGTTTCTGTTTGCTGTCAATTTCAAGCATGACTGTGCTTTAACCCATTCTGGAAATTCACATGCTCCCCACCCTATGGAGTTCGACTCACACCTTGACCATACCCTGAGAAGATGCTCTGACAAATAATTTTGAAATGTTCAGCCAAGTTCTTACATAGCCAAAATTCCTCTGGAAATCCCCCAACCTCTAGCCTTGCCATTTTTTTGGGGGGGTGGCTATATAAACCCCTACCTTTAACTATGTTTGATGCTATTTCCTCAAACCCCACCCTAGGGAGATAACCCTATTTGACAGAAAATAAACCTTGCATAATTTGAGTAAAGAATTAGGGTAGTGGTCTTTACTCTCATTTGGTGGAATTAGCACCCTTCTCCTCCAAGGAACTCCAGGGAACAAGCATATTTGGGATGTCCATTCTGAGGTGCGAAGAACCTCTTCAAGTCTAAAAAACTGTAAAGCCAAGGCTGTGAGAAGCTAAAGAGAAAGAATCAGCAGTTAGTTGACTGCTATGACTTAGAACCACGGCTGTCAAACTCCCTGGGGCCAAGATATGCTTAAGAGAGGGTTACAGACGTGTCATATCTTGTGTGACTGTGTGTAAGCCAATTGACTTCATTAAACAGAAGCTAGAGTATTTGCTCTTGATGTGCTCTCTCCATAACTGCCTTTAACAAAGTGGTAATAATGATAGTTTTTGAGTATTTTATTAGTCAAGATATTCTAGAGTGACAGAATTTATAGAATACATATAATGTATATAATTTATAATTATGTTATATCCAGTTATCTATGAGTAATATAATCCTGTAAGGGATTTCTTTTTGCTTAGGTATATCAATGTCTTTATTTTTTATCTTACCTTTTTAAAATTTATTTATTGTTTTATTAATTACAATTTATACACTTTATGTATCCCAACTGTAGCCCCCTCCACCATCCCCTCATAATCCCACCCTCCCTCCCTCTTTTCCACCATGCCCCTCCCCTAGTCACTGATAGGGAAGGTCCTTCTCCCCTTCCATCTGATCCTAGTCAAGCAGGTCTCATCAGGACTGGCTGCATTGTCTTCCTCTGTGGCCTAGTAAGGCTGCCTCCTCCTCAGGGAGAGATGATTAAAGAGCCAGCCACTGAATTTATATCAGAGACAGCCCCTGTTCCCCTTACTAGGAAACCCACTTAGATACCGAGCTGTCATGAGCTACATCTGTGCAGGAGCCTATGTCCTCTCCAAGCATGATCTTTGATTGGAATATTAGTCTCAGAAAAGACCCCAAGGTCCAGATTTTTTGGTTTACAACACGATATTTTCAACTCCTCTGAGACCTGCTGGCCTCTCCTCACTTCAGTGGGGGGCAGTATAACACAACATTTTCTTAGGTATACGTATATAGGCCGTTACCACTGAAAGAGAGATTTAAAACACAGAGGACAGAAACAGTATTTGGGGTAAACCTAATTTTCTTTTTAACTTTTAACTTTATTTATTTAATTGTTCACTTTACATTCTAATTATAGTCCCCATCCTCCTCTCCTCCTGGTCCTACCCTCCCTCCCTCTTCTCCTCTCCCCCTCCTCTCTCTGCTACCTCTCAAGAAAGGGGATCCCACCACTAACCCACCCCAGCACGTTTGTGTGTGTGTGTGTGTTCTGATCTTTTTTAATAATTTATTTTTTATTAATTACAGTTTATTCACTTTGTATCCCAGCTGTAGCCCCCTCACTCATCCCCTCCCAATCCCTCCCTCTCTCCCTTTTCTCCACCCATGACTCTCTCCAAGTCCACTGATGGGGGAGGTCCTCCTCCCCTTCCATCTGACCCTAGTCTATTAGGTCTCATCAATACTGGCTGCATTATCTTCCTCTGTGGCTTGGTAAGGCTGCACCCCCTGAGGGGGAGGTGATCAAAGAGCAGGCCACTGAGTTCATGTTAGAGACAGTCCCTGTTCCCATTACTAGGGAACCCACTAGGACACTGAGCTGCCATGGGCTACATCTGTGCAGGGATTCTAGGTTATCTCCATGAATGTTCCATGGTTGGAGTACCAGTCTCAGAAAAGATCCCTTTGCCCAGATTTTTTTTTCTCTCCTTGTGAAGTTCCTGTCCCCTCTGGGTCTTTCTCTCTCCTCCTTCTTTCATAAGATCCCCTGCTCTCTGCCCAAAGTTTGGCTTTTAGTCTCAGCTTCTGCCTTGATACTCTGCTGGGTAGTCTTTCAGAGGCCCTCTGTGGTAGGCTCCTGTCCTGTTCCCCATTTTCTTCTTTTTCTGATGTCCATCCCATTTGCTTTTCTGAATGAGGATTGATCATCTTACCCAGGGTCCTCCTTCTTGATTAGCTTCTTTACTACCCCAGCACTTTAAGTCACCTCAGGACTGAGCACATCCTCTTCCACAGTGGCCAGTCAAGGTATCCCCACCAGGGGGAAGTGATCAAAAAGCATGCAACAGAGTCCATGTCAGAAACAGCTCCTGCTCCCCCTGCTAGGGAACCCACAAGAAGACCAAGTTGCCCATCAGGTATATATGTGTAGGGAGTAGCACTGTTAGAAGATATGGCCTTAACGGAGGAGGTGTGGCCTTCTTAGAGGAAGTGTGTCACTGTGGAGGTGGAGCTTTGAGGTCTTAAATGCTTAAGCTATGCCTAGTGTGAAATACATAGTGTCCCCCTTGCTGCCTGTGGATCAAGATGTGGAACTCTCCAGCACCATGTCTACCTGAACACTGCCATACTTCCCACAATGATGATAATAGACTGAACTTCTGAAAATATAAAAATGAAGCTATTTTAGAGTGGCTGAAATAAACACTACCTTAGGGAAAAAGGCCTGGATGGCTAAGGTTTTGTATAAACAAATAAGAGTTTTTATTTGGTCCTGGAGGGTTGGTCCTGGCTGATTTAAAAACATGAGTAACATATATATATATATATATACTCTAAGTCACAAGTTAGAAAAAATACAGTGATGAAGGGAGAGAAAAAATAGAAGCAAGAATACATTATAAGGGTTTGGGATGGATCTACCCTAGTTATAATAAAGATTTTAACCAAATCAAGGTTGACTAGGAAGAGAAGGGTTCACATGGGCACAGCTTGATACTTTATTGTATATGGGGAGAAGTGTGGGGAAGAGTCAGTTTTCTGTCTTGAGTGACCAGAACAGTGGGCAGCATAAGGGATAAGTTGAGTCCTGAAAAGTGATAGGTACAGTTCTTGAATGTGTTAATGTTAGAAAGTATAAGATATTGATTATGCATCAATAGGGAGAGAGAGGAAAGCTCTGAATTACATGTCAGCTATGTGAACAAATTATGGTCAAGTTATGTCATATGTATGCATGGTTAAGGATTTCACTTGCAAAGAATATATGAAGTAAGGGTGCCTATGAAGGAAACCCCCCTAAAATACCAACATTCAAGGGATGCCAAAGAAAGAAACATGTAAATGAAGTTGGTGGAGACTGATTTACAAAATAGGAAGAAAGCTAGAACATTTTGAAGGAAATTGGTAGAAACTTGGAGGATTTGAAGACATGAGATGCTCACCAGGTGGGTGGCAAGAAAGGACAACAGTAAACAGTAGACAAAGACAAAGCAAAACTCAGATTACTGAACTCTAGTTATGAAAGGAACAGCAGGTTCTGACACAAAGCATCAGACAAAACAGTAGGGATGGAGAGGGTCCTTTCAAATGGGATGACGAGCAATGCCTCTCGGTGCTTCGTGGACATACCATGTATCTCTGTGAGAAAATAAAACTTAACCTGAAAGACCTGGGTCCCACAGAACAAGCAGGCACTAGAGAAAGCCTCACCCCCCCACATACACACTACTTTCTAACTTCTCACTGATGCCATGGAACGACATTCTTGAGAGGAAGGTTTTTTAGTTGAACTTCTGTCCAAGGAAATGAGAAAGACATGCATCTTAAATCTCCAAACTTTCTCTCTCTGGAGAGAAAGAAAGAGGGAGGGGGAGAGAGAGTGGCCAAGCATGGTTGTAGGTGCCTTATCAGGGATACATATAAAGACCCTGGCTATAGGTATATGGATGGATGGATGGATGGATGGATGGATGGATGGATGGATGGAGGGATGGATGGAGGGAGAGATAGATAGATAGATAGATAGATAGATAGATAGATAGATAGATAGATAGA
>NW_026592439.1:489807-567022 GCF_907164565.1 Psammomys obesus | reverse complement strand
AGATAGATAGATAGATAGATAGATAGATAGATAGATAGATAGATAGACAGATAGATAGATAAAGGAGTAGTAGAGACCAGATATATATACGTGAAGAACTGGGACGTTGTTGCCAAATACAGAAATGAGGTGTGATGAGGTTATGGAGCTGTGCACTGAAACGTATCTAAGTACTCATTTATAGAGTAGTATAGTGAGACTCATGTCCTGAATCCTATCCAGAGTAACTCCACTTTGCAGCAAGCCACCATTTGGATTCTCCATGGTTCAGGCTTCAACCAAACAAGTCATCCATCTCACAGTTGGACAATGTTTCCTGAACACAGAGAGGGCCCTGACAAGGGAAGGATGGAAAACACATACCACATACATGGACAGCTTAGCCAGAGTCCAGGCTCACTGTGCCGTATGTTATCTGAACTTGGAGTCACCTCTGCTGCTTCAAGACTGGGTAGTCTGTGACCAGAGGTCTGCATCAATTCTGCTTCAACTTAGAATCGTATAAAATGAGAGCTTGGAAGCTAAAGGAGTTGGTGGTTTTAGGAAAATGCAGCTGTCTAGTTGTCCACTCTTCTCTAACTCAGCCCTCGTAACTCTTTTCTCTGGTTGAGATAATCTTGTATGAGTCATTCTAAGCAGATGTCAACTCCACACGCTCCAGGGAAAGTCACACAAGTAAGAATAAGAAAATAGCCAGGAAACATGAAAAACACTAACTCATACTGGAAATTTGAGAGATGCAAATTAAATAAAAATATACTTCCCTTCAAGTTGGGAAAAATAATTCAATTAATAGATTCAATTAATAAATTTATATAACCACTTTGGAAAATCAGTCTGGTGCTTTCTCAGACAATTAGGTATAGTGTTACCTCAAGATCCAGCTATACCACTCCTAGGCATATATCCAAAAGATGCTCAAGTACACAACAAGGACATTTGCTCAACCATGTTCGTAGCAGCTTTATTCGTAATAGCCAGAATCTGGAAACAACCCAGATGTCCCTCAACTGAGAAATAGATACAGAAATTGTGGTACATTTACACAGTAGAATGTTACTCAGCAATTAAAAACAAGGAAATCATGAAATTTGCAGGCAAATGGTAGAAACTAGAAAAGATCATCCTGAGTGAGGTATCCCAGAAACAGAAAGACACACATGGTATATACTCACTTGTAAGTGAATATTAGACATATAATATAGGATAAACATACTAAAATCTGTACACCTAAAGAAGTTAATCAAGAAGGAGGACCCTGGGTAAGATGATCAATCCTCACTCAGAAAGGCAAAAGGAACGGACATCAGAAGAGGGAGAAAACAGGGAACAGGACAGGAGCCTACCACAGAGGGATTCTGAAAGACTCTGCCCTGCAGGGTATCAAAGCAGATGCTGAGGCTCAAAGCCAAACTTTGGCAGAGTGCAAGGAATCTTATGAAAGAAGGGGGAGATAGAAGGACCTGGAGGGAACAGGAGCTCTACAAGGAGAGAAAAAAAATCTGGCCACAGGGATCTTGGTTTGACTGATACTCCAACCAAGGAGCATTCATGGAGATAACCTAGAACCCCTGCACAGATGTAGCCCATGGCAGCTCAGTCTCCTAGTGAGTGCCCTAGTAATGAAAACAGGGACTGTCTCTGACATGAACTCAGTGGCTGGCTCTTTGATCATCACCCCCTGAGAGGGGAACAGTCTTACCAGGCCCAGAGGAAGACAATGCAGCCAGTCCTGATGACACCTGATAGACTAGGTTCAGATGGAAGGGGAGAAGGACCTCCCCCATCAGTGGACTTGGGAAGGGGCATGGGGAGAGATTAGAGAGGTAGGGTGGGATTGGGAGAGGATGAGTGAGGGGGCTACAGCTGAGATACAAAGTGAATAAACTGTAATTATTATAAAAAATAAAAATTTAAAAATAGATTCAATTAACTGAATTAATAGATTCCAATGGTGGTAAAAGCAGTAGGACACACACACACACACACACACACACACACACACACAACTGATAGAAGTATACATTGATGTTGTCATTTGGAGGGAAATTTAGCATTATCTGAAATTTTAACTCTACCTTTGGTAATGCATTTACTTGCAATAAGCTATATAAAAACATAATAATAGACCTCGAGAGACAGCTCAGATGGTAAAGTGCTTGCGGTGTCAGCATGATGACCTGAGGTTGGACCCCCAGAGCCTACATAAATGCTGCAGCGCAACATTTTGTGAGAACAGCCAGGACAGCTGGTTCCGTGGCACTCATCGATCTGAGCTAGCCAACTAGCCCACTAGCCAGGTTGAATTGCTAAGCTTCAAGTTCAGTGGAAGGAGAGGAGAGTGAGGAAGGAAGGCACCCAACATCAATACCTACTTTCCATAAGTACACACACATACATACAACACACATACATGTACCATAGAGAGATACACACTAATACATAAAGAGATACACAAAATTACACAGGTACAACCTCACAAACAACATTCATGTTTTTGTTTGTTTGTTTTGAGACAGGGTCTGTTTGTACAGCCCTGGCTGTCCTGGAACTCACTATGGTGACTAAGATGTCCTTGAACTCACAGAGATCCACCTGCCTCACTTGGTGTAGTTTATAATGATATTGAAAATGACCTAAAATTCCAACCAAAAGGAGGCTAAATAAATAAGTTATTGGATAAGCAAGGACTTTTAGAGTCCTTCCAAAGGAATGTCTCTCATAGATTATGGAGAGAAAGTTGATAGAGAAATCTATATGACACTCTTACTTTTGTTAAAATCTGTGTAGAGGAGGTTGTGTTTAAAATGATTACATATGTGTTGAAAGCACTAATGGATTTGCATAAAACTGGGCACTACTTTATAACTCAGTATTGTGCTAGAAAGTCTGAATTAAGTTTTAGACTTTATTGTTATTTGATTTTTTTCACAATAAGCGTGTTTGTTTTAAAAAAAGATTTATTTATTATATATACAGTGATCTGCCTGCATATACACTTGCAAACCAGAAGAGGGCACCAGATCTCATTATAGATGGTTATGAATCACCATACAGGTGGCTGGGAATTGAATTCAGGATTTCTGGAAAAGCAGCCAGTGTTCTTAACTTCTGACCCTCTCTCGGGCCCAGCGTCCTCTTAAATTTTTTTATTTCATGTATATAGGTATTTTCCATGTATGTATGTATGTGCACCACATGCATGCCTAATGCCAATAAATGTCAGAAAAGAGCATAAGATCCTGTTGTTGAGTATAAATATTTATTATTGATTTATCTTTTAATTAAACAGTGATTATTCCCAAACCAACTATATACCCAAATCACCACACAGAGACTAGGATTTATTTAATTAACCTAGAACACAATGCTGGGCAATAGTTACTCCATCCTAAACCTCCAAGCCTGCATAGTTTCCTCCCATTCAGATTTCCCACATTATACTTGTTTTTAGTCATATCTTAGGTCTGTTTCATCTTCCTTGTGGTCCCAAATCCTCTCCTGCCCGATTTCTGCTCTCTGACTCCCCTCCCAGTCGCTTCCTCCTCCTTCCCTCTTGACCAGGATGTCCCACCCTATTTTCTCCATTGCTCGGCACTGCCTGGATATTTAATTGACAATACAGAGAACAAATGGTGGCAGGTTTACACAAACTTGAGGTTATGCTTAGAATAAGCATCACAATGCAATGTCCAGATTGAAACCAGATAGTGGGGTAGAGAACTCAGCATTTGAATGAACAAGGGTAAGTAAACTGTATATATTCCACAAGAACATTATACCAGCAAGATCTCCTGCAACTGAAGTTACAAATGATTCCAAGCCACCATGTGGGTACTGGAATCTAACCCTGGATCTCTTTAAGAGCATCAAATGCTCTTAACCACTGAAGCATCTTTCCACATCCTAACTATGTGCTCTGAATCTCATGTGTTTCTACACATTCAAAAGGAGTTAGGTTTCCATTGGATTTGATAAATAAGCAATTTCAAATAAGTCGTGAAAGAATTCACTATTTTTGCACTGAATTAAGAAATAAATAGGTAGAGCATGTGTCTGAATTTTTGTCTGTCTGTCTACTTGCCTGTCTGTCTGTTTTGATAGCCCATGGTGTGAAGAAGAGGAAATAACCTTTGGACTCATCCCTTCATCCTTCATTTCTGTCTCACCATGCCCCTAGCCTCTGTGCAATGAATAATGTTCGTGGACCACTGAAGGGCATAAAACCAAGATAGATCATAGTTTATCTGCTAAAGCTCCTCTCCTACAAAGGCTGAAACCAAGCCTCAAGAACATCTGGGAAAAGAGAGAAAACATATCCACAACAAAAAGAGAGGAAAGAGAAAGATGATGAGAAAAAAATATTTTTAAAAGAGAGATACCAAACAGATTGACAAGGAGCAGAAGGCTGAAGGAATTAGAGGTGTCATATGGCATGTGTGCACTTTGGGTTCATGGCTACTTCTATAATTGCACTAGATGAAATTTTGATTTTTTTTATCAATGTGTTAGTCATCCCTTGCTTCTACTACCCATTGTATGCCATTGATACACTCTGAATCCTAGCTGTAATAACCCAACATGTCTCCAGAAATCATCAAATGTCCCTTGCAAGACAAAATCACTCTCAGTAGAGGACTGTTGCATGAACTTCCATGTTAGAACAAAAACATTACTGGGATCTCAGGTGTGATGGCAGAGATTTGTAATCTTAGCACTGGGAACAATGAGGCTGGAGGTCAGAAGTCCAAGGCCAGTTTGGCCTTGAAACCACAAATTTTCTTTTAATCACTGGGATTATTTTGTTGAGAACTATTTTTGCTGTTTCATAGAGAAAAATGTTTTTTCAGTCATTCAGTCTTGCTATTGATGATCTGCTCCTGTCTTCCTTAAGACACTATGATTGTTGAAACAAAATGTACTTAATAAAATTGGATATGTTAAAAAAAAAAAACTCTGGTGAAAGCTACAGTACATAGAAGACTTGCTAGAGCAGCACTGAAAATAAGGGAGAGTAAGGGGCTTGTCGATAGGGCACATTTCTAAACTCAAGTCTTTGTGATTTTGAGGCTGGCATGTTAGCTGCTGAGCCATCTTCTCAGCCCTATTGTGACTTTTTTTTTTTGAGGCAGCAAATAAGGGTTCAGGATGAACTCTTCCTGGTGGTACTGCCCTGGTTCTCTGAGTGAGCAGGGAGGCTACCTTTACACCCACTTCACTTTCACCTGATCTATCCTACTGCGTATCTAACATGCTGTTCTGGCTGGGCAAGCTAGAGTCATCTGAAAGGAGGGAACCTCAGTTGAGCAAATGTCTCCATAAAATCTGGCTAAAAGGCATTTTTCTTAATTAATGACTGATGGGGAGGGCCTAGCCGGTTATAGGTGGTGCCAGCCCAGGGCTGGTTGGTCCTGAGTTCTATAAGAAAGCAGGCTACACAAGGTTTGCGGAGCAAGCCAGTAAGCAGCACCCATCCATGGCCTCTGCATCTAGCTCCTGCCTCCAGGCTCCTGCCCCATTTAATTTTCTGTCCTGACTTCCTTCAGTGATGAACTAATGATGTAGAAATGTAAGCCAAATAAACCTTTCCCTCCTCAAGTTGCCTTGGTCATGTTTTTGTATCATAGCAATAGAAATTCTAAATAAATCACAAGCAATGTGACCCAAGAATGTCTTCCTTCCAGGTCACCAGCACTTTTCCAGGGTTTCACCATTTCCTTTTGGTCTTTCCCATGGTAATAGGGAAAGAATAGTTAGGGGCTGGATTCACATTACCAGTCAATCACTATTAGAATATCTGATGCTTCCACTCTAAATCAAAACTAAACCGTACACTCTATTCTGAATGTTTGCACCCTTCCATTCATCTGAAGAACATAAAATCATGAGAGTGAAGTCCTCATGAATAAGATTAACACCCTTATAAAAGAAGTCTAAGATCTCTGACCTTTTTCACCATGAGAGACAGTGACAAGGCTTCATCTATGAACACAGAGGTTGGCCTCACCAGACACTGAATGTATCAGCATCTTGAGCTTGTACTTCCCACTCCCCAAAAATTGTGAGAAACAAATTTCTATTATATATAGGATAACCTAGTCATTACATTTTAGAAAGCCAAATGACTAGAATAACTCCATTTCTGACTTTTTATTCAATATGCTTGACTTTTGAGGAAACGATATTTAACCAATGCTTTCAAAGAATCTACGTAGGAAAGAATATTACCTTGGGGCTAGGAATATAATTCATTTGTAGAGTCAGAGAGGGGAAGGGGAAAAGAGAAAAAGTGGGGGAAATAAGGAAGAGGAGAAGAAGCAAGAAGAGAAGGAGAAAAAGTAGGAGGAGTAGAGGAGGAAAACAGAGAGAAAATAAGGGAAACACTATAAATTCACCCAAAGAGAAAACTAACGTTTGTTCTTGGACTATAAGAGATGATCTAAGAGTCCTTTAAATATCACACCTGAGAGAGCTCTGTGTGTGTGCTTGGCAGAGATTTGCATCAGCTAGCCAGTAAAATGATTTGGTGTAAGGGCTTTGGAACACATGCTACATCAGCTCAAACTCCTTAAGGGCTGAAAATTGAGACCAGCCATAAGCAGTTAATCATGTCCTCGTGACCGCATCCCGACACTAACTCTAGACTTTGTTGTGCTTTCCTGATGAACAATACCCAATGTGTAACATCACATGTCAACCAGAAAAGTCAAAACTCTTGGTGAGTCCATGGGCAGAGAGCAATTGGAATGTGTGTATTTGAAAGCCTCCAGTGTCTCTTCCCTTCAGTAGGTTTAGTCATTAGTTTGTAACCATTCTCTAGTTATAAACTAACCCTATTAACCTAACCGCAGTATCGGTTTCCAATAACCCATGTAAGTCTTTCTACTGAATTATGTAAATTTACTATGGTTTGAAGAAGTCCTCGACTTGTAAGTTAATGTCAGAAATAAGGGAGTTTGGAGGACTGTCCCATAATTTTACAGTTGGCTAGCTCTCACAGATTACTTGTGGAGGATGGTGATGTGCAGAAAGTGATACCATGGAGTTCTCCCTTTTCAGATCTTACAGCATGAAGAGGAACACAGTCATCAGAAGTGGGGATTCATAACAATGAGGCTAGAGAGTAGCTCTGTGTTCTTCTGTGTTGGTAATAATTTATTATTATATTCGAGAGTAAACCAAATTGCTTTTGAGACAGATCAGGGAAACCTATCCCTCCCTGGGCACCGGACATGTATGAAGCATTTATAAATCATTACTGGAATCATTGCCACTTAATGATAAGTTCTTTAAGTTTATATGGTAAGCACTCTTTCTGATGTCTGTTTTGAAAATAAGCAAAAAATCAAGGATAGAGCAGTTACACTCCTAATCAGCAGCTGCTCTACTCTCTCTTGTTAAGAAATAGCTAAAACAATCCTGAACAAGAAAAGAACTGCTGGAGATCTCAACAATCCTGATTTTCAAGTTGCAATACAAAGATAAGGTGATAAAAACAGCACAGTATTGGCACAAAAATGGGCACTTTAATCAAGAGATTAGAATTGAAGACCCAGATGTAAATCTGCACACCTGTAAACACCTGATTTTTTTTTTAATATAAAGAAGACAGAGGGCTGGAGAGATGGCTCAGAGGTTAAGAACACTGGCTCAACAGCGTTCAGCCCCAACCTACAGGTCCTGAGTTCAATTCCCAGCAACCACATGGTGGCTCACAACCATCTGTAGTGAGATCTGGTACGCAGGCAGAATGTTGTATAAATAATAAATGAATAAATCTTTACAAAGAAGACAGAAATATACATTGGAAAAAAGACAGAATCTACAAAAAATCGTTCTGGTCCAACTGGATGTCTGCAGGTAGACGAATACAAATAGATTGATACTTACCCCCCTGTACAAACTCAAGTTCAGTTGGACCAAAGACCGCAACATAAAACCAGACACACTGAACCTGACGGAAGAGAAAGTGGGGAATGACCTTGAATGCATTGGCCCAGGAGAAGACTTTCTGAACAGAGTACCAATAGTGCAGGCCCTGAGATCAACAATGAATAAATGGGACCTCATGAAAACGAAAATCTTCTGTAAGGCAAAGAACACCATCAAACAGACAAAGCAGCAGCCCATAAAATGGGAAAAGATTTTTTACCAACTATACATCTAATAGGGGACTAATATCCAAAATATGTAAAGAACTCAAGAAACTAGATATCATAAAACCAAATACTCCAATTTTAAAATGGGGTATAGATATAAATAGAGAATTTTCAATATAGGAAACTCAAATGGTTGAGAAATGTTCAATATCCTAACCCTCTGGGAAATGCAAATCAAAACTACTTTGAGATTCCATTCTCACACCTTTCAGAATGGCTAAGATTAATAACACAAGTAACAGTTCATGCACGAATGTGAAATAAAAAGGAAACTAATTCACTGCTGATGGGAGTGCAAATTTGTACATCCATTACAAATTTGGAAATCAATATGGCAGTTCTTCAGAAAGTTGAAAATCAATTTACCTCAATATCCAGATATTCTATTCTTGGGCCTATACCCAAAGGATGCTTCATCTTATGACAAGGACACTTGCTCAACTGTGTTCTTTGCTGCTCTATTGTAAATAGATACTGGAAACAGCCTCCATGCCTCTCAATAGAACGATGGATAAAGAAAATGTGGTACATTTACACAATGGAGTATTACTCAGCTGTTTAAAAAAATGGCATGAAATTTGCAGGCAAATGGATGGAACTAGAAAAAAAAAAAACATTCCGAGTGAGGTGACTCAGACCCAGAAAGATAAATGTGGTATGTGTTCATTTATATGTGGATATTATCCATTAAATAAATGATAGCCAATCTACAATCTGTATACCCAGAGAGGTTAGGTATAGAGCAAGGGATTATGGACAACATGTGGATCTCTATGGGAACAAAAATACAATAGATTTTATGGGTGGACTTGGTGGAGTGGGGATGGAAACAGAAGGATCAAGTGGGGAGGGAGAAAAGAGACAGGGTAGAGGGATGGAATGCAGGGAGAATCAACTAGAATTGAAGGACATTCGAGGAGTGGAATAGAAACCTGATGCCGTGAAAACTTCTTAAAATATTTAAAGATGATCCTAATGGCTCACCTGGCCATCTCTTGTCACCAAAGGAACTTTGGTACCTGAACTGGGTTCCATCCAATTTAAGTTGTTGGCCAAAGGGCCCCATGGAAATTCCAAAACAACCCAGGCTATTGCATGGTAATAGCTTGCTCTTCGTAGACAGCAAGGCTCCGTTGCTGAAGACAACACCCACACAACTCATTGAATATGGAGAGGGCAAGCTGGTGCCTACATAGAACCTTCACCCCCACATTCTAGTGTCTTTGGTAAGAAGGCACTCAGCAGGCTACCAAAAGAAAAAAAATGAAACACCAATGCAGCCACAAAGCCTTTAATCTACAGTCTGTTCTTCCTGTAAAATATGAAGGCCTGTGGGAGTAGTCAACCAATGTTTGGTTTGCCTAAGGCCCATTACATGAAATGGAATCCTGACCAAGAACAACAAAAACAAAGGTGACAATAAAGTGACTCCTAGTGATCGTCTAATCAGTGCCTTAGTCAGCCATCATCACAGAGGCTTCCTCCAGCACCAGATGAGAACAAATACAGAGACACACAGCCAGACATTATGCAGAGAGAAACTTGGTACTTGGATTTGAGTGGGTTGTCTCCATCAAATCCCTCCCCTCAGAGTTCAGGGAACCCTGCAGAAGAGGAGGTGGGAGTGTGGGGGCCAGAGAGGAGGGTGGACATCGGGAAAACTAGTCTCTCTAAATCAACTGAGCAAAGCTCATATGAACTCACAGAGACTGAAGCAGCAAGCAGAGGGCACCAGGTCCTCTGCAGATAAATTAACAACTTCCAATTTAGCACTGTTATGGGACTGTTATGAGTGTGAAAGGATCTCTGATTCTTGTGCCTTTTCTTGGCTCTTTTCCTTCTGTTGATTTGCCTTGCCCAACTTCGATGTGATGGTTTTTGTTTTATTATTATATTTTATTCTGTTCTGTTTTGTTGTTATCTCTTAGAAACCTGCTTTTTTTTTTTTTTTTAAATGGAGGATAGAAAGGGAGTGGATCCAGATGGGAGAAGAAAAAAGGAACTGGGAGGAAGGGAGGAGAAACTGTACTCAGGATATACTGTATGAGCACAGAATTTATTTTTAATAAAGAAGGGGAAATGAGCAGCTGAACACTCCCAAGCTGCCAGGGTAGAAAACAAGAAAGAAGTAGAGACACAGGAGAGAAAGCAGAAGGCGATATAAGGCTCTCAGGAGCCAGAGACACAGGCCTTCAGGCTATGCTTACCGGAAGAATACAGTCAGTCCTCAGTGCCAAGGGTTCTGGAGCCCAAACTGAGAGCTCTAACACTGGCTGCTGCAAAGAGGCAACGGTCTAACACCAGAGGACTAAACTGAACTTGAACACAAGAGGGTGCTGTTAGCTATGTTTTTCCGCCTGCCTGCCTGCCTGCCTCCAGCTGCAGTCAAACTCAGGTAGGCAAAGGCTGCTAGAGACCAGCCTTCACGCATCTTCTCCCTGTGAATCCATGACTCCATGAGGGAAGAGCAAAGGAACTCCAGCCTGTTGATTGCCATGCATTCAGTCACTGTGCTAGCCCACTAGTCACTGCCCGCTGCTCCCATCATTTGAACATTCCAGTTTACAATTTTGACTGTGCGGTCGTATTCCTAGGAGATAAACAATGTATATTGTGCTAGCCTTAGCATAATGCCTTCTGTCTTAAGCAGCAAGTTCAAGCAGCTTTATATGACTTCCTAAGCACAAGTTGGAATGACAGACATTACCATATCGGCTCACATACAAACAAAAGCGCCAAGGAGCATGTGGCCCCCTAGGAACATAAAACACTGATGGAGAACGTCGACTACATCAGAGCCATAGACCCTGTTCACCTTCCGTCTGCACTGGCAGGTTTGGGGATGGGGGATGTGGTTGGTGGGACATGATTAGAAAGAGGGGCTGAGGTGGGTGGGTATGCCTCTGAGAAGGGAAAAATGAGGAGCGACATCTGAGGAAGAGAAAAACTTGCAAAAAAAAAAAAAAAGTTCAAATTCATGAAGTGAAGTAGTGGACTTGCCGAAGATGGGGTTAACTGACGGTGTGTCCTTTCCTAGGAGCTGTTTATACCCAGCAATGTGCAAGGGGCCGTGACCTCGCCGACTGTGGAGGAATCCATATAGGGCAAAGTCGTCACTCAGGGGCGTGCTGCTGGTTAGATTTGCATCTGTTGTAGGACAGGATCTATATGTACAGTTGATAACCTCGGGTGATTTCACGCTCTGAGGCTTTCCTCTAGCTATAACTCTGCATATATTTGCCTACATTAGCCATAAAGTTACATGGTATTGATGTGAGACCATGGCCTATCAGAGTCATGTGTGTGTGAGGGAGAGGCAGGGTAGTTTCCGATGTTTGACCTTCTTAGCATCAGTTTAATATTATCCACTCCTTAATATGGTAATGTGGCCTTCTGTAGCAAACCCCCCCCCTTTTCCACAGCACAGTGCCAGAAATGCTCTATAAATCTGTTTTTATCCATTTATACAGTTGCTAGACAACTGGAAATAATTTTAGGATTCTCTACTAAGCTTCACTCTCTCCCTCCTTGCTCTCTCTCAGATAAACTTGTGAGGAGGAGCTATAATAGACTTCAAAACCTTCTACACATGTACATGAGATACACACACACACACACACACACACACACACACACGTGCGAGTTACTGCGTGAGTTACTGGGGCCAGCATTGGCGGGGGGGGGGCAGATGGTTTTCTTTTCCCATGGGAAGCAGCTAGAATAGCACTGAGGAGACCAGGGCACGGGGAGAAATTATGTAGGTACACGGTTCACCAGCATTCCTCATTGAATACAATGATTGAAACTTTCTTGAGCCATTGATAAACAGAACCTAACCTATCATAGATCAGAAGTTAGCAAAAGCTGTTAAAAAGAGTTAAATAATAGCTACTATTGGAGCTATATAAATGGTTCAGCAGGGTTTGCTACTCTTGAAGAGGACCTGAGTTTGACTCAAAGAATCCACGTGCTAGCTCACAACCATGCACAATTCGAGTTTCGGGGGATCTGATGCTTTCTTCTGAGTTCTGAGGGTACTGTATATATATGGTGCACACACATAGATGCATATAAACATTTTTAAATGCTGGTTGATGTTCCTGAAGGTTTCCCAGGAGGTAGTCCATTTTGCTGTTTTAAATATGTATTATTTCTTTTTTAATTAAATTTTTATTTTTTTAATATTAGTTACACTTTATTAACTTTATATCCCAGCTGTAGCCCGCTCCCTCATTCCCTCCCAATTGTACCCTCCCTCCCTCATCTCCTCCCTGCCCCTTTCCAAGTCCACTGATAGGGGAGGTCCTCCTCCTCTTCCATCTGACCCTAGCTTATCAGGTATCTTCAGGACTGGCTGCAATGTCCTCCTGTGTGGCCTAGCAAGGCTGCGTCTCTCTGGGGGTTGGGGAGGGGGGAGGTCAAAGAGCCTGCCATTGAGTTCATGTCAGAAATAGTCCCTGTTTCCCTTATTAGGGTACCCACTTGGTTACTGAGCTACCACAGGCTACATCTGAGCAGGAGTTCTAGGTTATATTCATACATGGTCCTTGGTTGGAGTATCAGTCTCATATCTATACCCAGATATATTTGGTCCTTGTGGAGCTCCTGTCCTCTCCAGGTCATACTAACTCCGCCTTCTTTCATATGATTCCCTGTACTCTGCCAGAGGTTTGGTTATGAGTCTCAGCATCTGCTTTGATACACTGCTAGATAGAGTCTTTCAGAGGTCCTCTGTGGTAGGCTCCTGTCCAGTTACTTGTTTTCTCCTACTTCCAATGTCCACCCATTTGTCTTTCTAAGTGAGGATTGATCATCTTACCCCAGGTCCTCCTTCTTGTTTATCTTCTTTAGGTGTACAGATTTTAGTATGTTCATCCTGTCTTATAGGTCTAGTATCCACTTATAAGTGAGTATATACCATGTGTGTATTTCTTCTTCTGGGATACCTCACT
This sequence comes from Psammomys obesus, assembly GCF_907164565.1. Classification (NCBI taxonomy): domain Eukaryota; kingdom Metazoa; phylum Chordata; class Mammalia; order Rodentia; family Muridae; genus Psammomys; species Psammomys obesus. Next base: position 553,911 of record NW_026592439.1, on the reverse strand, counting down.
CAGAATGGTCTTTTCTGGATACCACCATTTGCCTGCAAATTTCATGATTTCCTCTTTTTTTGATTGCTAAGTAGTATTCCATTGTGTAAAAATACCACAATTTCTGTATCCATTCCTCCGTTGTGGACATCTGGATTGTTTCCAGGTTCTGGCTATTATGAATAAAGCTGCTACAAACACGGTTGAGCAGATGTCCTTGTTGTGTACTTGAGCATCTTTTGGATATATACCTAGGAGTGGTATAGACAGCTGGATCTTGAGGTAGCGCTATTCCTCATTGCCTGAGAAAGCGTCAGATTGATTTCCAAAGTGGTTGTACCAGTTTACATTCCCACCAGCAGTGGAGGAGGGTTCCCCTTTCTCCACAACCTCTCCAGGATGTGTTGTCACTTGAGTGTTTGATCTTAGTCATTCTGATGGATGTAAGGTGAAATCTCAGGGTCATTTTGATTTGCATCTCTGTGATGGCTAAGGATATTGAGCATCTCTTTAAGTGTTTCTCTGCCATTCGATATTCCTCTACAGAGAATTCTCTGTTTAGCTCAGTACCCCATTTTTTAATTGGATTGCTTTATTTATTGCTTTTTAACTTCTTTAGTTCTTTATATATTCTGGATATCAACCCTCTGTCAGATATACGGTTAGTGAAGATCCTTTCCCAGTCTGTAGGCTATCGTTTTGTTCTGACAACACTGTGTTTTGCTTTACAGAAGCTTTTTTGTTTCATGAGGTCCCATTTATTGATTGTTACTCTGAGAGCCTGTGCTGTTGGTGTTCTGTTCAGGAAGTTGTCTCCTGTGCCAATGAGTTCTACACTCTTCCCCACTTTTTCTTCTAACCAATTTAGAGTAGCTGGTTTTATGTTGAGGTCTTTGATCCACTTGGACTTTAGTTTTGTGCAGGGTGATAAATATGGATCTATTTTTATTTTTCTGCATGTAGACATGCAGTTGGACCAGCACGATTTGTTGAAGATGGTGTCTTTTTTCCATTGAATGGTTTTGGCTTTTTTGTCAAAAATCAAGTATTCATAGGTGTGTGGGTTTATTTCTAGGTCTTTTATTCGGTTCCATTGATCCACCTTTCTGTTTCTATGTCAATACCATGCAGTTTTTATTACTATTGCTCTGTCGTACAGCTTGAGATCAGGGATGGAGATACCTCCAGATGATCTGTTGTTGTAAATATGTATTATTTCATTTATTGTTTCCAACTTTAATGACCAGAAACTTTGGCCATGCTTATTTCGCAGATGAGGAAACTGAGGTATGGAATATTAAAGTCAACCTGCCCCGTGTCAGATAAAGAATAAGAAATGCTGAAGAGTAATATTTCAACCTGACAAGATCTACAATCACTTAGGACACATGCAAACCTATAAGGAAATAACTAGATTAGGTTAGGTGATGGAGAAAAGCACATCTTAACAGGGATCAGGACCTTATTTGGATTGGGATTATGAACCGTTGTATATTTTCTAGTCACTACAGAACTGTTTTTCAGAGCTACCCTGTTACACTTCCACCCCACGAGTTTTTGGTAGGTGAAAGAAGCTAGCTGTGTTCTAACTTTACAGATGTAGAGGCAATGAGTCATAGAGGTGAGGTAGCAGGTTGTGGGAGGCAATACATTTATACATTTTAACTTTCCTGTGTCCAGGATACACATTCTCTCTCTCTCTCTCTCTCTCTCTCTCTCTCTCTCTCTTTCTCTCTCTCTCTCTCTGTGTGTGTGTGTGTGTGTGTCCTTCCCTCCCTCCTCTTTTTCACTCCTCAACACAGGATGATACAGATTCAGGCACTTCAGCTTTGGACTGTCCAGTCTCCACAACACTAAGAAATAAGTCTTTATTCTTTACAAACTACTTTTTCTCTAGTACTCTGCATATGTTCTGAAAATGTAGTGACTACTAAATTGCTATTTCACAAACTCGATTACTGCCATGGTTTCAAATAAGCAGCATGTTTCTTTGCTATGATGTGTTGTAAACCCCATCCCCAAATGCTCAAGCATTCTATTCTTTAAAACATATTTTTTCCAGAATTCTGAAATTTCTGAATTTACCCCCCACATTCTTTCCCCTATGGGTCTCACAGAAGAACTCCCGAGGCCCTGGAAACCTGCCCTTTCATGCTCCCAACTTTCTTCTTCAAGTAGAAGGCAATGCTGGATCATTCACAACTGCCCAGTTTTCACTGTTCAGGACTCATTCATCCAGCATAAGTACACTGTGCATCAGTAGTTGTGGGAACATGGAAACAGGCAAAGAAAACAATGTCTCTCCTTTGATGCTTTTTTATGATTTAGAATGGTAGATTCAGTGGCAAAAATAATCCATCAAAGGAGAGGAATAAAGAGTTTTTATAAATCCGGGAATGAGGCTAAATGAGGGAAGAAGAGTGGATTGCATGAGGGCAAAAAGAAGAAAGAGGGAGGGAGGACTGGGAGGAAAGGAAGGAGGTAAAACTGCAGTCAAGATATAAAGTAAATTAATTAATTGATTTTCAAATGACCAGGAATGATGCTCTGTAGAGGGGGAAAGGGGAAGCCTTAATGGATCTTGAAGACGAGATGGCCATGTCGGTATCTGAGGAACATATGGAAAGACTTTCTTGTATTGTAGAAGACTGAGGTGAGGGTGTATTTAAGAATTCTTGAACATGACAAATGAGCTTCAGGGAGAGCACATTAAAATGGGAACCCAAACCATCAGGGAGGGTCTTGGAGACTCTAGAAAGAACCTAGAAAGAGATGTGAGAGACAACAACAAGAGGAATGATAGCCTGTTGTTGGGTTTAGAGGGCCCCGACAGAGACAAGGAGACCAGTTATGTAGTGTTGAAGGTAATGAGATACGATTGCAGTCCCGGTATTTTTTTTTTCCAAATCAGAATGTATAGGTCAACTTTGTATTACTATACTGAAATGCCTGAAGTAATTAACAATATGACAAAAGACTGATTTAGTTCATGGTTTTGGAGGCCCCAGTCCAAGATTAGGTGGTCCCATTGTTTTGGGCCTCTCAAAAGGGCACCTGATGGCAAGAGTAGAGAAAGAATGGTGGAGCAAACTATTCACAGTCATAAGCCAGGAAGAAGAGTGAGGTGAGAATACTGGGGGTCCACAGTCCTCTTTGAAGTGTTTGGATCCCCCAAAACTTAAGGCCCACCCATAAAGCCTTACCTAAGCATTCACAGCACCCTCTGAGGACAAAACCTTTAACACAATGGCCTTGGGGAACACTACTCATAATCAAACAAAAGCATAGAGCCTTGGAATTTGCTACTGGCTAAATATAGGACAAGACAGAGTAAAATTAAGGAAAATTACAAGTGTGTAGCCTGAAAAGCTGAGTGGCTGTAGCTGCAGTTTACTGGGATGGAGAAGATACCTCAGGTGAAACAGGAGGCTCAGAATGAAAAAGCAAGAGTTGATTTGGTACGTGGGAAGCTCCAGGCGCACCAGGCCTCCCCATGCGGAGGCTGAGAGGTGGCGGTGTGCACAGGATTTGAGTTCTGGAAAGACAGATGAAAACTGGATGTGTTGGCTCAAAAGACCAGATAAAATGGCCTAAGGAACTGAGATGAAGAAATCACCAAGTTTAAGACTTAACCTAGAAATATTTGACTCTTTATAAATAAGGGAGAGTCACAACAAAGAACAAAAGAGAACAGGACAGATGGGCATCTCATGGACACGAAGAAGTGCTGGCCAGTGCTGCTGGTTTGAGTTTAGCTCTCGAGGGCAGGTTACCCTTCATCCTAGTCTTTCTTTTTCAATTTCTCTCTAAGCAGTCCTTGAGGAGACACCTCAGGACTTTTCAATGATCTCATTGGACTTCATCTAACTCTTTTGACTCATTCGACTCTTTCCCTTTCATAATCCTGTTCATACTGCATAGAATATCATGGTCTGGTCATTTACAGGAACAAGGAAAGCTGTGACATGAGGTCCTCAAGCCCCTTCTGGGGTCAATTTATATGAATAGTTTTTCCCACATCTTCATTCTGCTTGTCAAGAATTTTGAAAATCAAAATTGCAATGTTTCATAGTAACTATTATTTCTACCACTACCCACGTACGTGTAGTGTTATGCGAAAGCAAGCAATACTCAATAATGCCTAGGAGAGGATAGGATAGGATAGGATTTGATGCCACTGCGTGTGGGTTCTTGTCCTGGCTTTGCTGATGACATGTTTGCTAATAAGATGTATTTAGAAAACTACATCTCTGGCTCTTAATTGAATTAGGTCAAGGTTAGCAAATAAGTGTCAGCCTGTGAGCCAAGTTGGAAAGACATCTAGGTAGGTTTTTGGAAGATGGTAGATGACACATAGGCATGACCAGAGGAATCTCCAGGGAATAAGCTGAGTAAAGCTGGATTTGGAAGATGGTAGATGACACATGGGCATGTCCAGAGGAATCTCCAGGGAATAAGCTGAGTAAAGATGGTTAAAGCCATCAGAAGAAGTGAAAAATAGTACTTTTTTTTTTTTTTTTTGCTCCATTTTGATAGCAAAGCAAAACAGAAAATTATAAAAGTAGAACTATGGAAGACTCAGTCCCTTCCAAATAGATTGGTGGATTTGTGGAGCTCCAGCCTTCAACTGAGGGAGAATGTACCAAGCCATGCTCAATAGAGAGCCTGTGCATTAACCTGCATTATACTCTCAGTAACAGGCGTTTTTGTTGTTTTTCATTATTCTTTTTTAAAAAAGAAATTGTTCGTTGACAGTTTCCTCACAAACACGGCGAGTTTTAGTCATTTTCACACCTATTACTCTCTCATCCACCCTCCTGTCATTGCAGCTCTTCTCTCTAAGAAGTCACACACTCACATCTCTCTGTCAGTGTGATCCACAGAATGTAACTGGCCTGCTTGAGCACGGGTGGGTGGTAATGAGGCCGTCTGTTGGTGCTAATACCACCGAAGAGAATGATACCTCTTCCCTCAGCAGCCATTAACTGACAACAGTCCCTTGGGGAGGGTGGAACACCATGAGCAACACTCCTATCCATGATGAAATGTTGAAGGCCCAAGCTTGGCAGAGCCTGTGCAGGTAACCACAGCTGCTGTGACCTCGTGAGTGCAAGGGCTGTGTCATGATCAGAAGATGTCATTTCACATTGGCTTCCAGCTCTGACATTCTTTCCACAATGTTCTCTGAGACGTGGAGAGGGTGATATCAATGTCTTGTTTAAAGCTGAGAACGCCGCCATCATTTATTCTTGGAACTCTGACAAGCTTTGAGTCTCTGCACCAACCACTGCCCATGGCTACAAGAAATATCTCTGACCAAGGCTGAAAGTAGTGCTAATCTTTGGGTATAAACATGAGTGTTTAGAAGACAGCTTAGCCTTAAGCTTGTCCATTTAGCAGAACAACAGTAATAGGTTGCCCTTGAGGGCCACCTATGACTTACCCAGCCAATGGTTCTTGACTAAGTTTGCAGTATCAAACGTGGGTTCCTTCCTGTGAAACAGGCCTCAAATCCAACCGGAAAGTAACTGGCTGTCCTCAGCATGATCACACCACTGTTGTACCGTCTCTTCAGGTAGGTCAGAATTACAGCTTGCGGAGTTAAAGTTAGGTGAGACTATTGGTGGCTTCCCCCAACCCCAGGAGCCTCCAGAACCTTCCAGAATTGTGAAAGCTAGCCAGCAGGGAGGAGGCTTCCAGCTCAGTTCCAGGTGGATTTCTCTGTGTTCTCTGTGTGTATGTGGTTGATGTCTTTAGCAATAAGGTTTTACTGTCAAGTTCTAGTGGACAACCAAGAGCAATATTGATATCTTGTACTGTTTGGGGAGCCTCCTTGACCTCTGTGACCAACAGCTGGTAAGGAGGTGCTCTATACCTGGCATTGGGATTTTTATTTAATGACCCATGCCTGTTGTCCATCCATACAAGGTAGCTCTGTTCAAATTCTAATTATTAAATTTTAAATAAACTTATGTAATAGTAAGTTTTCAATCTTTACTTTGATTTTCCTCCATCTGCCATTCCTTTCCACCACCACCATCCCAACTTAGACCATTTAAACCCCGACCTTCCAGCTTTTACTTTCAAATCACAATTGTTATAGAGATATTAGAAGGGAAAACAGAAGGGTTTCCCCTCTACCTTAAAAAAACTACAACTGAGTCAGCAGCCTTAGAGCCCATGACTGACCATGAGTTCCTCTTCAGGAAACAGAAGCAAGCATCACCCGACTATATGCAGAAACCTAGTCAACAAATACCTTAGACTGTGGAGACGAGACCTTGAAACAGAACCCTGGGCTGTATTCGTGAGGTGGAAATGAGGAATAAAGATTCAGGTTCCAAGTGATCCAGCAAACATTGGAAGGATTATCCAGTGTACTTCCCACAGATGAGGCCAGCACCTGTGACCCGGCCTCACGGGTGTAACAGGCATTTGTGAGCCCCAGGAAGGTACCAAGAGAGTGGAGACTGGGAACACAGGACCTCATTCACACTCACACATAAACCCAAGCCACACTCCTCTTCACATGTGTTTCTCCTTCACTGAATTCCCAGTATCTGTACAGAGAACCAGCTCTGTCCTTCCGTGTTCTCTCTTTTGCTCTCATGGTTAGTTTTACTCTCTTCCCTTTGCCTTTTCTCTTTAATTTTTCATTTTCATTTAAATGGGCTTTCCCAAAACCATTGGTTAGCCAGTTTGCAGAGTCTCTGTGGCCCAGACTTCTGAGACCTTGGACTCTTTTTGGTTATTATATTACATTTCTTTACCTCGTTTTTTTTTTTTAAACTGTCTTTAACCAAAACAGCCTCATTCCCCACTTTCACTCCTGTCCATATTGCTCCCTCATTTTAAAATTTTTCCTCCTTTGCTTTTTTTCAACAAAATGCAAATCACAAGTCTCCTTGCTCTTTTCCTTTCTATTACTAGCCACAGAAATTCTATTAATATTTGTTTTCTTGTTTACTTATTACAATGTGTGGAGATTAAGGGGTGATCATTCATTACTTGCGTCTTATTATATGTTCTTGATGGGCCTTTACTTTGACAGCAGTCTTTTTTTTCCCCCCAGGGGAGTATTGGGACCTAGCCTGATGCCTCAAGCACTAGTCAAGCAGACAAAAAAAAAAAAAAGAAAGAAAAAAAGAAAAAAATCCCAACCTTATTACAACCCAGTCATTCTAAATATTCCTCTTAAAAGAAAAATCCAATTAAAAAAAATCAACCAGTACTTGAGATGACCCAGTCCCAATACAAAACCACAAATGTATGAAAAACAAAAACAATAGAACCCAGTGCTCTGAGGACAGCGAAGGAGGCAGGAGTTTACAGAGGCTGCTGAATGCTGAGAGAGAGGCAGGACGTCCATAAAAGTAAGAATCTAAACCTGGTGTGTCACAGTGCCTCTTCTAGTATCCTCAGAAGCCATGAGGAAAAGGATAAAAGTGACCAAAGTTCATAACCTAGGACACACCTGCATTTGGGCTTAAATACACCTCTTCAGGCTTCCTCTTGCTCTTCCCTTCACGGCTCTACTCTCAGGGATTTTTTTTCTCCTGAAATCTGGTGAGCTGGAATCTCCGTCCTCTTGTTTTCTTGTCTTCTCCCCATCTGTATCTTAAAGGTATAGCTCTTGTAAATTAAATACTTCATTCTTGGTTTTTTTTTTAATTCTATTTTAATAATCTTTATTTTTAACTAAATGTGTTTTTCTATTTCTACTTAACATTAGTGTAGTTAGGCTTACATCTGCTATTTAGCTTGATTATTATTCTCTTTTTGTTTTTACCATTTTTCCTTTTATTTAAAAATATTATTAAATTGTTTTATATTTATCTTTAGTAATACCACTGTTGAACTTTTAAGCATTCATATTTGCATTGTTTTCATTGTGTTTTGTGTTTTCTCTTCATCAACCATTTGGACACACTTTTAATGAAGTATTTGAGTATCTTTTAATTTTTTTTTTTTTGAGATAATGTCTCACTATGTATTCCCAATTGGTCTGAAGCTCACTGTATAGACCAGGCTGGCCTCAAACTCACAAAGTTGGCCCTGCCTCTGCCTCCCAGGTACTGAGATTAATTTCGTGGACTCCTAGTTTAGTTTTCCTAATTTTCATTGGAATAGCGGACTTTTTAGATATGTGTTTGTATCTCTCATGGGATGAAAACATTACAAAGTTCTTCCACTCTATGAGTTGTCCTTTTATTCCTAAAGTTTATTCCTAAACTTTCTTTAGACTTATTTTTATTGTCATTTATATGTATGTCTCTGAATATGAGTATTCCACTTGTGTAAGTGCCCTCTGAGACCAGAGGAAAGTGCCGGACCCCCTCAGTCCCCCTATGTCAGTGCTGGGATCAGAACCCAGGTCCTCTGGAAGAGTACCAAGTGCTGTTAACCATTAAGCCATCTCTCTAGCTCCAAAAGGAGCCTTTGATATTGTTGTCGTAAGCCCTAAGCTCTAAATTCTCAACTGTAAAATAAGATGTATAGTCGAATTTCATTTATGGAGCTTATGTGAAGAGTAAATAAAGCAATGTATGTGTTCTTAGCCCAATGCCTGGCACTGAGAAAAGCTTATTAAATATTATTCTCTCCCTTCTGCTCTCCCTGCCCCCATCTAACCTATTTCCTGTTTCTGGCTCTCTTAGAAGTAATGGGTAAAGTGAAGAAGGCAAACGATTTCTACTTAAAAATTCCTACAAAGCGTGTGATTCCTCATCTGTAACAAAAAAGAAGAGTCTTATCAATCACTTTTTCCTTCTGAGAGCCTTATAAAAGGTGACATAAAAGATGAGTCATTCTAACCTGACTCCTCCTCCTTTATTTAAATTTCCAGCTGAGGACTAGAGAAGATGCCTTAGAGTGAGTTTTGTTCACTTTACTGACTGACGACCTGAAAAGGATATGGCTGGTTTCTCAGTGTGCGTCATCTTTACCTCTGTCCTCTGTCAGCTCACAGGTGAGTCTAACCATATCTTATCCCATTCTCCTGACTTCCTCAGCCTCAAGTATGATCCCAGGCTCCTGGGTCCCCACTGAGTGTTGCTTTTTACCTAGACACTGATGTCTGCAAGGAGAAGAGGGGGAAAGAACCAAAACAGCTCTTCCAACAGTCTCTTCTGACTACCTCAGGGAAGGAGAGACTGAAAGAATTTGGGCTGGGTTGTAGGAGACCTGAGTTCTCATCCAGCTCTGTCAAATGGAGAGTGTCAAAGCTCCCCTGGACTGCAGTCTCTCCATCTTTTAGCCTTCCCTCCTTTTGAAAAGTTTTAGAAGTAAAGGTCTACAATTATGTTCGTATTCACAAATATATTTTAACTGAATAAGTTTCTGCATGAACTTAATGATTATGCCTAAGAATGGAGGGAACCACTTGAATTTTTTTTCTCTTAAACTGAGCGACCAAGTCTGCCTCTACTGAGAAACTAGTCTATTGCAGGTCCTCTCTGTTTAGTCATATGAAGGACTGAGGGACTTCATGGCCCTTTCATAGGTATGATAGTCATGAAAGATTTTATTATTCTCAGTGTTCTCTAACATGAGTCAGAGTCAGACCATGAAGGTTCTCTCTCTCTCTCTCTCTCTCTCTCTCTCTCTCTCTCTCTCTGAGGTACTGTCATGGGTGTCATATCTGTACACACTAAACTAAAATAGCTTGATCCCAAACCACATACCATTTTCAATCCTTTCTTCCCCAAAATGAGCTGATTCAGACCTATGGGCTGTTACTCCTCCTTGAACTCATCAAAGCTTGCACCGTTAGGAAGCACCTGGCCCTAAGTATGTTGTCCTAACTCAGTCTTGTTTCTAAAATTTCTCCCTGAACGGAAATGGTGATCAGAATTAGAACTTAAAGAGCAGGTGGGGGAGGGCATACCAGGGCTTCGAAAAGCGCAGGTGCTCACCTGAATCGTCTGTAGCGCCAGGGTATGCCCCTTGCTGCTGTGCTCCGGCAAGCAGTGGGCAGTCTGGTGTTACATCTTCCACGGCTGAAAAGAGTTCGGGTTGTTCTTTAATGCCCAATGGGAGTAGTAGAAGCAGTTCAGACCCCGGATGAGAGCTTCCTGGTTTAGCTCCGGGCTGGATTGCTGTGGTCAAACAACTTCGTACTTCACACTTTGCTTTCCTGTGCACAACAGATAATCAAAAGGAACTTGCAGAATTACTGTGATGTTTTGAGGTGAGATGTCAAAGGGAAATTAATTCAATGACAATTGCCCTTTAAGCTCCTAATACCCTCCAAGGGACTCTTTGTGCCATCTCCTTACAAATCTGTAAGACAGGGATTTGAAGATAAGGAAATTTAGGCTGGGAGAGGTTGTGTTTTCACAGGCTAGATCACACAGACATTACAAGGTAAAGCAGAAAGTGAGTTCCAAAGCTGGAGGCAGCACCAAGCTTTCGAACCAATGTAACGCCTGACACTAGAAAGGTATTCAGTTAAAGTGTATTTGAACTGGGTCCTCCACAGCAAGAGCCAGATGGGATTTCTTCTCCAGGTACAGCAGACCAAGATAGGAACCAGAAAGAACCTCAACAAATAGGTAGCACTATTTTGGGGATATGGCTGCATCAATGGGATACCACTCTGGGCAATTTGACAGGAGCCAGGGAGGTCGCTCTTGCAGCCTGGATGTTCTCACCAGGATAAGGAGCACAGAAGTCTGTTTCTCTGGGTGTTTTCTGGTGATTGAGAAATGCAACAGTTTTAAGGGAAACAAAGATGAGGGAGGGGCATGGGAGGCTGCTGCAAAGAGCCAGAAACAACGCAGAGGAGTGGGGGAATCGAGAGGCAGAGTGGTGATTGCTGATGTGTGAGGCAGGGGGTGTGATGAGCTGGGAAGTGTGTGAGTTCTGGTGTGTGTGTGTGTGTGTGTGTGTGTGTGTACCCCATGGTATTGACCTACAGTGTGATTTTCAGGGGACATTAGACAAGGAGAAGTTAGCTAAAGTACCACACATCCCAAACCATTTGCTCCTATGAGAGCAGTACTTTTCACTCACGAACAGAAATGCGTGAGTGATTGTATATGTGGTTGAAACCTCTCTGTAAGTGAAAAGGCTCCAAAGCCTCCCTTACACCTCTCGCTGGGCTCCTCGGAAAGAAAAAGATGTTGAGACTCCAGCTATAGCCAAAGACACAGGGGAAATCTTGTCTTTGGTGTCTTGGGTCCTGACCTCCTGACCCTAAGTCTCTGGATGCCAATCTCCCCGACAAGGAGATGGAAAGGAATTGGACTCAGTGTTACCAGCTGAAGACTCCTCCCAGTTCTGAGATGTTTTATTCTTAATTTCCATGAGGAGGAAGCTTCAACGTGCTGGTCCATTTGTAACCCTTGGACTGGGCTGGCAAGCCGTTGGTTGAGCTTTGCACCTGGAATGCCCTCCCCTGTGTCTTCCTCCTGAGGTTCCATCCTGGGGTTGCTTCTTTTGACCTTTGGTGGGCGGAATGTAACAAGAGGGAGAAGAGAAGTGACAAGATGAAACAGAGCTGACAAGAGGGAAGAGATGGAGTATCATTCCACTCTGGAGTATATCTCAGAGGTGCCAATGCTCCTGACACTAAAGACAGAAAGGCAGACCACAGATGGTCTCCTGGTCCACCGCCTTCCACCGCCTCTATAGGCGGGCTGCCTGGGAGATGTGCAGGGGTGTCTGAGCCTCTGGCTTTCTAAGAAGTCATCCACTGCTATTTGGGGAGCTATTTTCTTACATGTTGCAGATATGAAACAGGGAAAATACAAAGCCTTCTCAAAGCACCCACTGCCTTTGGCTCCCGCCTCCCACTAGGATCAGCCAAAACCACTTTCAGATCCACATTCACTCTCAAACTTCCCCTAATTACTAGGATATGAAGTTGTTTGTTTGTTTTTTTTCTATACAGTATCAGAGAACTGAAACTCAAAGAGGTAAGTGAAAAAAAATCAAAACACAGGCCTCTGAGATGAAGGATCTCAGTCCCTTCCCCCTAACCTGTCTCTCAAACCCAGAGCTCCTCATGGGCATCCACCAAGTATTCTACTGTTGAGCTATACTCCTGCCATTTTTATGGCCTTGGAAAAGTCACTCAGCCCTAGTATCCTCATTTATAAGATGGAATGTGTTAACTCTTATCTCCTGAGCTTGTTCTGGAGATCAACAAAGGTAGTTCTTTCTGGAATTATGACTTTGGAGGAACCAGAGTGGATCCTAGGTCCCTTGACTCACACTGAAGACAGAGAGCTCTTTTTCATACTGCAGTATCCTGGTAGGAAGAGAGGCCTGGTAGACAGAGCAATGCCATCATAGAGTAATCTGGGACCTAATACTTGTAGACTGGTCATTGGCTAATTCACACACACACACACACACACACACACACACACACACACACACACAAACTGAGGATCAATAGAGGGAAGAGCCCCAGATGCTTGTCCAGCAACAAGTGGGTTTTGTATTTTTCCACAGCCTTATATCATTATCTCGGCCTTAGAGCTTAAGCCTCAGGCTTCTCTCAGATGACTGTCATGGTGCTATGTCAAACGGTGGGGCATGCTTGCAAGTACAGACTCTAGGACCTTCTGGTTCCACAGGTCAGGTTTAGCCCTCTCCTAGTAGCCTCACAGCTTTTATTACATCTCTCCTTGTAGCACAGGGAGTTGCTCAATTGTTTTTCACAACTTTGTGAGTGCAAGGATCATGACCATCTTGCCCAAGCCCTCAGTTCTGTTTTTAGCTCCTAAAATAATTCTTGCCAATGCAAAAATGATCTACTAGACATAGAAAAACTGCAGTCATACCTAGAGTAGTCAAGCCAACACAAAAACCCAGTTTCAGTTCATTTTTAAACATTTTTTTTAAAATGTCTCTGCTTTCTAGATCCCTTTTCCCAGTCAACTGGGATAATAAAATCAAACTGGTTAGAATTTACCAACCGTGTTTTTGTTCATTAGTCCACTATTTAGGAAATGTCACGGAGCTGTTTGATATGAGTGTGGTTACACTTGGGAGGTGGAGGCAGGAAAATCAAGAGTATAAGGCCTTGACATTGGAGAGATGGCTCAGTGGTTGAGAGCACTTGCTGCTTTTGCAGAGGACCTGGGTTTGGTTCCCAGCATCCACACATTGGCTCACAGCCATCTGTGACTCCAGTTCTAGGGGATCTAACACCCTCTTCTGACCTTGGCAGCCACCAGGCACACACATGATATTTATATATACCCAGAGACAAGACACTCATACACAAAATCAAATTTAAAAATCTAAAAAAAAAAATTAATTAAAAAGAAAGAATTCAAGGCCATTATTTTTACAAGTTTGAAGCCAATTTGGACCACGTAAGACCTTGTTTCGAAAGAAGGAAGGAAGGAAGAAAAGAAAGAAAGAAAGAAAGAAAGAAAGAAAGAAAGAAAGAAAGAAAGAAAGGAAGGAAGAAAGGAAGGAAGGAAGGAAAAAAGAAGAGGAGGAGGAGGAGGAAAAGTGATGGTGGTTGTTACTTAGTGCTCTTTGCCCCATGTCATCCTCCGCTTTTATTGTAACAACAGGCAGTGAATCTCAGGTGTTTCTTCACACTTACTCCACACTAACTCATATCTGGTGACATTTACCCTGAGAAAATAGAAACCACCTGCGAGAGAGTAAAAAGACAGCTTCCTCCTGGCCTATGTACGTGTTAACACACTGAAGCCATACTCCGAGAGCTTTGTCACTTAATCGCTTGTGCTAGGGCTTGGATGTGGTTTTTCCCACCCATGAGTTTGATACCAGAATCTAAGTCCCCACTGTAGTGAGGTAGAGGTGCTAAAACCTTTAGGAGACGAGGCCTAGGGTAGGGTGTTGGGTGACAAAGGCACCATGCTGAGAAAGAATTACCGCTGCCTCCTGGGAGTGAGTTAACTGTCCTGAGAGCAGATTTGTTATAATGAATCCTATCTGTTCTTGGCTTCTGCTCAAGGATGGTTTCCTTTCTGTTTCTCTGCCATCTTGTGACCCAACCAAGAGAGGTTTCATCAAAGGCTTCACAAATGGTGTTGCACATGCTCAGAGTTTCAACCACCCAAACTGTAAATTAAATAATCCTCTTCTTCTTTAGAAGCTATCCAGCCACATATGTTTTGTTACTACTTCAGAAAAGGACTAATACATACCAAATTATATCTCCCCAAAACTAATGTGAAAAGGAAATTACTTGAAGGCCCAAGAATTGGACCCACTTGGGGGACGAGTGTTATCCAGTCTTTATCTGGCTTCAAGATATTTACCCTTTCTATCTCTGTTGTTGAAACAAAGAATGAACTCATCAATTAGTCAAAAAATCACAATAAATTTGATTTTTGTCTGTAACTTTTACTGGTACTATTTTTACATATTTGGAGACAATTAAAGTAAGTCAGTCTAAAACCACACTGGCCTTCCTTTTATGGAAGTAGGGAGCTTTTTTAAAACTCAGATTATTTAACTAGATAATTTGAAAATATTAGAGAAATTCAAAGTATACGTGCACTGACTGATAAGTTATAAGGGAAAATGTTTGAAAATGAAAATTTGTTCTAGGAAGAGAAATCAGTACTTTTGAATATTATCTTAGCAAATGTTGGTAGATCCCTCCAGACCTGTAATTAAGGGAGTAATTAGGTCCTGATCTATAAGATGCAGCTATAAAAATTCTTAGTCTGGGAACTTTAACAACTAAAGAAAATCATAGTACATGCTTTAAGTTGTTGGTCCCAATCAAAGGGACTTTTGTGAACCTCAGATTTTGTCCCTTATACTATCACAGACAATCACCCAGTGATCATCACTGGAAATACTTAGTTGGTCTCTTCTGGAAGTTCCACCAAGAGTCATTCTTTCACGTGGGGTTATGTAACCAGTAGAACTTGACACAGAGTCATGCTCTACATTGAGCTAAGACTGTAGAGAAACCAAAACAAAAAATAATTCCTATGGAATGAGAACCTCTCTGAATTCTCTAGCGCAAGGGGTGATCATTACAAGCAGTGCTTCCCAACATTCAGACTCACCTTCCTTCTTCCCACCTATCTTAGAACTCAAATGGATGAAAACTTTTGGTGGGGATGACCTCAAATCCAAATATCTCATAAACTAGGAAGATACATCATCCTTAAACATGTCAGCTATTGCTGTTACTACAAATATACTGTTCTCCCGTTAACCTGATTTATGCTTGTGAACCACTGGCTCCAGTTTGGGCAGCCTAGCTCATCGACTTCATACAGAGTTTCCTCTGGAGCAATTTGACGGTCCTAAGAGACCCAGACAGAAACTTCCTTATTTGTGTGCACACAGGAACCTGTTGAGGATGGAGCTGGGCTTTCAAGTTCACTGAAGAGCTTGGTCTACTCAGCTGGGGGTCTCTTCGAATGTGACCTAGCAGGCAAAAGGTTCTGATCTCAATGCTTTTGTGTGGGTGAGGTTCTGGTTCTATTGAACTTAGAGACATTTCTCAGGATCTTCAAAGGTCTCAAAGGACACGGTAATTTGTGGCAAAAGCTTACATTATGGTTTCCTTTGTCTGCAGCAACAGCAGCTTCTGGAACACTGAAAGAGGTGGTTGGTGCCCTTGGTGGATCTGTGACCTTCACTGTGAATATCACTGAAAAAGAGGTCGACCAAATCATATGGACCTTCAAGACGTTGTTTCTTGCCATCAAAACTAAGGACAAGGTCATAATGTCAGAAAATGAGAGAAAAAGGATAGTCATTCCAGATGGAAGCTACTCCATGACTCTCAGACAGTTGAGGAAGAATGACTCAGGTGTCTACCGTGTGGAAATTCACATTCCATCACTTCAGTCTCCCTTCACCCAGGAGTATCAGCTACATGTCTATGGTAAGCAGGCTCAGTTCTAATGGTGGCTGGCTGACATATGGATGTAGTGAGCGTCCTGGCACAGAGGAGGTTCAAGTCAAGGTTGGCAAAGATCAGGGAGCAGAGGACCCTGCACAGACAGCATGTAACTGATGCATAAGGTCTCTGCTTACTTTGAGATCCTATAAGAGGCTGTGCAGTGTAGATGACAGGCAACCTAAAAAGTGGCTATCAGCCAGGCAGTGGTGGCAGGCACCTTTAATCGCAGCTACTCTGGAGGCAGAGGCAAGCGGATCACTAATTTCTAGGATAGCCTGGTCTGTTCCAGGACAACCAGAGCTACACAGAGAAACCTTGTCTCATAAACAATAACACAAAACAAACAAAAAGATTGGCTACTTATTATGTGTATGGCCTTAGCCAAGTTGCTTTCTTTAGAGTCTTAGTTTGTGCATATGTAAGGATAATGACACCTACCTTAAGAAGAGTATTAGATATAAATTACATTCCTTTCCCTACAGACTCTAAGAAATTGAGACATAGACACAAAAATCAGAAAGAAGATAAGATCCAGCTACTGTGATTCATGCCTCTAGTTATAGCTACTCTGGAGGTTGGGGCAGGAGAACTCCTTGGGGCCAAGGTTTAGAGCTAGCCTGGGCAACAGAAAGAGAAAGGTGAAGAGAGAGAGGGGGAGGAGAGAAAGACCACCCAAGAAAATTAACTCACAAAACAATCGCTTAGTTGTCTACCAGAAGAGTTAGTTGTCTTGTGCACTGACCTACAGTGTCAGAGAAGCCAGGAGATGGGACCCAAGACTTGCTTGCAGGAGATTGGCAATGCACCTCCATCCGGGCTTATGTTCCATAGAGACAGTAGAAGTGAACAGGAATTGCATAATCTGCAGAAAATCTAGCTGGGGGAAGGATGAAGAGGAAGAAAGTATTTTAATGGACAAAGCTGCAGGACAGATAATGAATGCCACATTCTCAGTATCTCTCCGATAAACCATTTGCTGATCTTCTGAGTGTAAAGGAGTGGGTACAAGAATGTTGTGAGAAGTGTTACTCCAGTATTATTCTCTCCTGGAGTTTGTTTAAGGAAGTCTAAGGGCATGCAACAAGAAGCCTCTGGTGTTGATGATTATTAATATTTACTATTGATTTATCTTTAGTTAAACAGAGGTTATTCCTAAACCAGCTGTATACCCAAATCACCATACAGAGACTAGGATTTATTTAATTAACCTAGAGCACAATACTGGGCAATAATTACTCCATCCTAAACCTTTAATCCCACATAGCTTACTCCCATTCAGATTTTCCACACTGTAATTGCTTTTTAATCATATCTTAGATTCTGTTCATTTCTCCTGATGTTTCCAGGTCCTCTCCTCTCAGATCTCTCCTCCCACTCTTCCTTTCTCTACCCCTTCAGACCAGGATGTCCCACCTATTCTCTCCATTGCTCAGCATTGGCTGGTTATTTTTATTGGCAATACAGAGAACAAATGGTGGCATGTTTACACAAACTTGAGATAGGTGATGCTTAGAATAAGCATCAAAATGCAATGTCTGTATTGAAACCAGATAGTGGGGTAGAGAAATCAGCATTTGAATGAACAAGGGTAAATTGTATACATTCCACAAGAACATTATACCAACATGCTGGATAAAGATTAGATTACACCTAAAATGCAAGTAAGCACACTGCTTGCCCTAACGCTAGGCTTGGTGAACGTCACTACATTTTTGTTGCATGATTATTTTTGTTGTAATGGCGGCTATTATTCTTGCTACATAACTAGGGCTGAGGAGACTTAAGAGATCTCTTTCCCACATAAGAATAAAATAATTCTGCAAGGGTGGTGGTGGCACAGGCCTTTGATCCTAGCACTCTGGGAGGAGAGACAGGCAAATCTCTGAGAGTTCAAAGCCAGCCTATTCCACAGAGCTAGTTCCAGGACAGCCAGGAACACATAGAGAAAACAAAACAAACAAAAAAAGAATAAGACATTCTGGTCTGAATTGTTGGGTTTTTTTCATCCTACTTGGACTTCCCAGGGAGATTCGGGGCCTAGATATGGAAGGATAACTCAGAGAAAGCAGAGTTTAAGAGTAACTTCTATTGAAGACCAGCTTTGACATCAACTGGGGAAACTGAGATGGGGCATGGATTCTGTGGCTGGCTGGTCACCCAACAGACTTTTTCTTGTGCCAACTTTCCAGGCTGTAACTGATAGTTAGCAACCACACCTTCTACTGATAGTGGCCAACCGAGGGGCCAGAACTTAATTGTTCTTGGTGGTGGGCAAGAGGTGGTCCCTTCCTGGTGGGGGCTTCCACTTGGCAAATGGGGCTTAAGGCTGATGGCTCCTTGCGGGGCCTTTCCACCGGTAATGGCAAAGCATCTAAAAAAAGGAAAGGAGAGAAAAGACCATACATGTGCGTGCGCACACACACACACACACACACACACACACTTGATGATGAAGTAAGGCAGACTCCAGCAGGTAGGTTCCAACAAGCTTCTTTTTTCAAACTTGTCTTACTTTACACACACACACATTCACACATTGGGAGCAAACTCCAGAGAGCAAGTTCCAACCCAACCTTACACACGTACACATATACACATTTTTGTGGATAGAAAAATATTCCAACCTCTCCAGCTACTGTCCATATACACACACATATACATTTGGTGGATAGAACAAATACCAAAGAGTGAGTTCCAGAAACTTTACTATTTCTCCCACCGTTTACACAGCCCCGCAAGATCTTTCAAGCAGTATAAAAATCACAATGTAGTTACAGTCTATTTTCCAAGTGAATGACTAGAATGAGTATACATAAGAAAAACATGTTCCCAATTACCCTCACATGATCAAGTGTTGTATGTATTATGGGTGAGAAATAAATATAAAAAACAAGTTATTCCCAAGAACCCATATACACTTATAACTAAGCAATTTGTTATATATTAACAGAGTGTGAGCAAACAAGGTGATTTCTCAGCCAGCTTTTCTTTACTGGAAGGCTGCAGTTGGTGGTTACAGAGAAAGAATAAATTATCTTAAAAGGTAATCTAATAAAAATCCTAAGAGGATCACAAATCTAAACTTTTATATAAAAATAATCAGCCATTTCTACTTTAAATCTTTAAGGTAAGCATGTACTCGTTAATAATTCTTATTAAATCTTAACAGGAAGCTGAGGGCAAAAACAGGTACAAGGAATTAACCACCTTGAAGCTTCAGTGAGAGAGTGATGTCAGCCAGTGTTATTCTGGGCTATTTTCTTGCTCACCAACCTCAAAAAGTCCCTGGCTTTACTGCTAGGGGTGTATTTTTCTGAACTTCAGGTTGTTCCCTAAGATTTTGTATGTCAGAGCCACTAGCAAAAACATCCGTACCTAGCTTTGCTAAGGAAGGGGAGCGGTCATTGCTAGCAATATACATCAGCAGGTTCTTTTCGAGAGTGGTGGTTGAGTTAATCTGCTCCAGCAGCCATGCCTGAAAGAGATCGGTGGCAATGAGACGGCCACCGATGTGAGGGGCTGGCAGCCTCCTCAGAGTTTTCATACAGTTCACATGTTATGGGGATATGGTGACCACAGGGGCAGCAAGCAGAGCACGAAGTCCTCAGGATACGGAGTCCGTGGGGTTCTACCTCTCCAAGACATCCCCTGTGGTTGTGCCATCCAGTGGGCCGCAGGCCGTGAGTTCCGGAGCTGTTTTGCTGCGCTTCGTGCACAGTCCCTGGCAACCTTCCGTCCTTTGTTCTTCTACTCTTTTTACAGAGTATCTGTCAAAGCCCAGCATCACCATGGATGGGCAAGACAACAAGAATGGCACCTGCAGAATCAACCTGACATGTTCTACAGAACAGGGAGGAGAGAATGTGACTTACAGCTGGAGAACCGTGGGGCAGGCAGTCGATGAGTTTCATGATGGTGCCAACCTCCCAATCTCCTGGAGCTTGGGGGAGAAAGACAAGACCTTAATCTGTGTGGCCAGGAATCCCATCAGCAACAGTTCCTCGGTCCCCACCCTTGCCCGGAATCACTGCAAAGGTGACAGTCTCCTTTTTACAGGAGCCTCTGGTTGAAGAAACTTTATCTTTTTTAGTTCCCAGTCCCTATGGAAACAGGGTCTGTGTCAACTAAAGGCCTCTGGGAAACCACCAGGGGGGAGGAAAGTGAAAATTAGACCCTTTTCCCTAGTTGATTCCACCACACACTCGTCCACCCTCTACATGCCTTTGCTCATTTTCTCTTTCAAGATGCTACCAAGGATCAAAATTTACCCAAGGTCTTCATCTGCGTCATGCCGGTGTCCATCCTGCTCATTGTCTTTCCAGGGATTATTTTTATTGCTATGCGGAGAATGAAAGAAAATGGTAAAGCATGTATGGGCTTTTTCTTCATATATTTTCTCCCTTTTACTCCTCAAGCAATATGTCAATCTGTGTGCAAGGTTTAGTGTTAAAGATATAAAGATCAGAGGGCATGGTTTCTTAAGAGGTGCACAGTCAGTGGCTGGAGAGACAGCTCATTCGTTAAAGTGCTTGCCATGCAAGTGTGAGGTCCTGAGTTCAAACCCCCAGCACTCACATTAAAAAAAGAAAATCAGATGTGGTAGCATACATTTGTAATCCTAGCACTTTAGAAGGGGAGAGAGATGAACCCCTGTGCTTGCTGGCCAGCTATCCTAGCCTACTTGGTTAGTTCCAAGCCAGCGAGAGATCCTGTCTCATAAAACAAGATAGACAAGGAGCAACAATCAAGGCTGACCTCTGGCCATCCCCCCTGTGCACATGCACTCTGCACAATGCACGAATGTGCACACACCTGCACATACTCACACATGAATATGAACACACACACACACACACACACACACACAGATGTACACACAGGCTGTGTGCCTTAGATCCAAACTAGAGAGAGTACTCCTTGCCTTCTCTCCTGAGGACAGGGACCCACTCTAGTGCCCACTCCTGCCCTTTCCTCAGAAGGACGTACAGATGTGACCTTTGTGATGACACAGATCCAACATGGCTGATTCTGCTCCTGCTTGGCAGCAATGCTCTCTCCGCCCTTCCTGTCTGACAGCTCATCCCTGTCAGAGCCCTCTTACCTCTTCACCACGTTTTCCTCTTAGATGAGCCTTTTTCTGTCTCCCACGGTGTGTCCCCCATTGTGTCCCAAAGCCCTCATCTGTCTCCCCACTCCCCACTGATACTATCCTTGGTGGCAGTGAGGGTGGGCTGTAAATGAAAAATTGCAGCAACAGTCATGTATGAATGCAGACTTTGGGTTCACCCTTCTCTGTCAGAGACATTCTTGAAACATTCCTGACTTCCTCCACTTCCCACTTTGGTCACCTTGATTTGGGGATGGGGAAGTGGAGTAACAGAGTGACTGATTCATTCTGATTTGTCTAGGATTTGCTCTATTTTAACACTGAAAGTTCCATGCCCTAGAAAAATTTCCACTTCACTATGACTAGGGTGGTTGGTTACCCTGAGCAGACCACCCAGGGTTGGTGGTGAGCCGGGGGAGATGGCGAGTGGTAAGAGAGGCAGGCTTTGATTCCCTCAACATGGTTTCAGGCTGTGGGGAAGACACGAAGAGAGTGGACAGCCACCAGGAAAACCCCAACTTCTGCCCTCACACTGAAGAGAATACAGACTATGCCACAATCCCTTATATAAGTGTAAGTCCTTTTCCTTTTCCTGTGTGTGTGTGTGTGTGTGTGTGTGCGCGCGCGCGCGCGTGCAAAGGAATATATATATATATGTGTGTGTGTGTGTGACCAGCTCCATCTCTCTAAGTCTTTCCTTGCTTCACTTGAGACTTCTCTCTACAAGATTGGGTATCATGGAAAGAGAAAGAGGAATAAGATGTATAGTCCTTAACCTGCAGTCAATCTGCCTCCCGTACCTTAATTCATGTCTGTGCAGAAGTTGGTGACTTTTAGAACTCATGATTCTGACCCAAATCTGTAGCACAGGAGCAGTTACATGAATCATCCCTTCCTTCCTTTCTTTTCACAGTTTACGGTGTCAATCTTTACTTCCTCACAGGAGGTGGGAAATGGGCTTTTGTAGACTATTTAACTTCTTAAGTCAAAATTTATCACTTTGTCACTGCCTCCCTCTTCTCTTACTCAGGTTACATCCTTGAGACTTCAAGGCTACTCTGCAGGGTCAGGAATAAACTTAAGCGAACTCAGGATGTTTTTCTCAGGTCAAGAGGTTTTTTTGGTGTTTTGTTTTTTTTTTATTATTATTATTACTGTTGCTTTCTTTTGGTCCATTGGGCACCCTTACTGTTTCTCCAGGAGAAACTATTGGATAAATCAGTTTGTAACACTACAATTTCATGTAGTGTTTAGGCACCTTAGGAGTTTATAAGACATATCTTGACACACCTTGAAATTCATTGAAACATAATATGGACAATAATACACTAAAGCAAATGAAGAAAAATATGAACAAAAGCAATGACTTTCTTTAAATGTGATGAACATGCAGTATTATGGCAGTTACTAACGAGAGAATGTCAGCTACCTATGCCTGTTCCAGAACCTCATTTTCATTCTCTCCATACTTCCTTATGCTTTCCCTTATACAGTTTCATACTCTCCTGTACTTTGCTTACTCCGGGTTGTGTGTCTGCCCGGCCTTGTCAATGTGACTCAGGAGTTAAGTGATGACTGTTTGTTTGTTGTTTGTTTATTAATAGAAAACAAATCCGGAAGAAGATGCATCAAACACATTTTATTCCACTGTGCAGATCCCCAAAGCGGTAAGAAGCTTTACAGTTGATTCTCATATTTTTCCCATTTATTTTTTGTTTGTTTGTTTACAGCCCAGCCAGCCCCCTCCCTCCTCTCTTCCCAGTCCCACCTTCATGCCTCCCTTCTGCCAATTCCCCCTCTCCTTCTCAGAGAAGAGGAGGCCCCCAAGGGGTATCAACCCACTCTGGCACCTTGAGCCATAGGAGAATTAAGGGCATCCTCCCCCACTGGGGCCTGACAAGGCAGTCCAGCTAGGGGAAAGGGACCAGGGGCAGAGGTGGAGGATGGGAATAACTAGGTCTCATCTTAATTGTTCATCCCTTTGCCTGGCTCATGTTTAGATTCACATTTCTTAGACTTAATCTCAGGGGATTAAAACAGACCCCTGCCAGCTCCTCATGTCTGTCTTCAGGGGAGAGTCCTCCCTCCCTCCCTGTGATGCCAGACATGTTGGGGCCATCTAGCTTTGAGCGTGTATCCTAGATAGTTTATCCCCAAAACATAGGAAATGGATGAAAATAGGGTAGAAAAGGGATTCTAGATTAGAATGATAAAGAAAACCAGAAGGGTTCTGTCTGAAGTCATGGATGAGGCGAAGAGCTATGGCTTTTGCTATGTGCGGGGGAAAAAGGAGGGTCATGGGTAGAGACTCCTGTTGCCCCTGAGCAGCGGATAACTGGAGGAGAGAGATTGACTTGCTCTGGCTACATTACATCTGTTTTGCAGCCTTCCTATCAAAATGCAGACATGGAAAGATGCATGGCTTATCCCCTCACAGTCTGTGTTTTGCAGGAACGATGGTGCCTTCTCATCTATTTTTCCTTTCCCTCCAAAACAATCAAAAAGATATGGGTGCTGAAGATGATATTTTTTTTTCCTTTGTGACATTGAACACTTGCAAATTTATTATAAGACTGAGAGATCTGTTAAGGATAAAGAAAGATAAATCTATTTCCCTTATAGAATAATCTCTCTAAGCTAAGAGTGAACAGGAAGACTGTGCATGGAGGAGCTATGGGTCGGGTCCCTTTAGAAGAGTGTCTGCGATGAACTGTCTCCTACGAGAGATCCAGAGCCCTACTCATGTTCAATGTTCTTCCTCATGTCCACCTGCAGGTGAAGAGTCCAGGCTCCCTGCCTGCAACGCCACACATGCCAAAGACATTAAGGTTTGAAAATGTTATCTAGAGAGTGCCACTACATCCCCTCCCTCCAGAAAAAAAAAAAAAAGAAAGAATTCAGCATTCTGAGCAAAAATGCAAATTTGAGCCATAGACTGAATGTAAATATTTCCCCACCAGACCTATGTGTTTGCATACAGATGTTGAAGACCAGATTCAAGGGCTTCAGGGAACAATGACTCTTGGGTATTGGGACACATCCATTTGCATTACATTCTGACAAAGAATCTAGCTTTGTTCATCCAGTAATGGTGAATGAGGTTGAATTCGTGGGTGACAGACTAATTTGTGTGATGGAGAAAATTTCAAGACCGCACAGCACCTAAGATGCGGCACAGCCATACTTGCTACGTTTATCCATGTTTAGAGTAAGAACTCAAAACAAAGAAAAGGAACTGGAAGGTGTAAAAAGCATACAATTTGATAAGTAGCATGAACTCTTGACAAGTGGGTATTTTTTTTTTCCATTTGTACTGTAATGGTTAAAGAGATGAGCTCCTGTAAAGAGTAACCCCAGACTTTGTGCTAGGACAATGGAAATGGGGCTCTGAGAGCGAGCCCCTACCTTTCAAAAACTTCAAGGTATGAACTGAACACCCCACCTGAGCAGCTCGCATTTAAAAGGAAGAGTGGCTGAACACAGAGTGTCCCGCCTGGAACAGCGTTTCTCCAGAGTCAGCTGCACAGCTTCTCAGAGGCTGCTGAACTCCTGACCTGAGGGGGTGTGGCTCTCTCCTGAGGTGGCAGCAGAACATGGCAACATTCACAGGCTGAGGGCTTTGCAGACATGGCAGAATGCAGAAGCTGGGGAGCCACTGAGGCTCCCACCAAGCCCCAGAGGACGAAAGCCAGGCGAGGTATATCGAGGTTGGCCTTTCTGAGTGGAACTGCTGTGTGAGCCTGTATGAAGCTGTGAAGGCAAAGTTCGTAAGTCACAGTACAGACTCCAGGATACTGGAGCTGCCAGGAACATGGAGCATCTACTGAGAGAAGCTTAAGGCACTGAATACACCCACAGAAGAGGCTATGGGTGCTTTAGTAGCAAGGTCATGGAAACAGGCCTCCTCAGATCCCCTAGGGCACACATGATGACACCATGTATCCAGGATGCCAGGTATAAAGGTTCCGGGTCTCTCATTCCTCCCTTTTGGAATGCGAGTGTTTCCTCCGCCATTGTACATGAAAGTATGTAAGTTTTTCTTTTATCTCATAGGAGCTCACAGCTCAGGGTTTGCCTTACATCTCATAAAAGACATTGGACATTGGACTGTTATGGCTGAGGACTCTTGGAGTTAGATGGAATGCATTTCGCAGTGTTCGATGACCGTGAGCCTATGCGAGCCACGGCACGAATGTTACAGATTGAGTCCAAAGCGTGCTTTACAGACAGGGTCCTGTCTTTGAATGCTTGGTGTTCAGTTTGGACAGTCAATAGTGTTATTTAGGAGTGCTGCAGAAGAGAGGTCCTGCCTGGAGATGGTGGGCAACATTCACTTCCGGCTCTGGGCTGGGCCTTCTGCTTCTACCTCATGCAGAGTCCTGCCCACTGTGATGTGGGGACGCAGCCACCACAAACTTTCTCCAACACAGACCATGCCCCTGAGGACACCATGCCTTCTGATGAGGATGGATTGTTATATCTAGAATCGAAAATCAAAATAAGCCTCGTCCCCTATAAGTTGCTTCTGCTGCTTGTTTTAGCACCGAAACCTACTTCCAGGATAAGCTCCTTTGGGCTCTGAGGTTCATTGGCTGCTGAGAACGCCCCTCAAACTCAGAATCTGTATTCCTTTCTGCAGATGAGACCGAATTTGTCAGTTAGTCCTGAGAAAAAGGCTGAGAGATGCCTTGGCACGTAAGTACGTATTAATTAAGGTCCTGGGGCAAGATCTCAAGTCCTATCCTATTCCAGAACTTCAGATCAGGACTATCCCCAAAAGACTGATTGCTGGAGCAGACAGATGTAGCCAGCACAAGCAAGTTTACCTGTCCAAAATAAATGTATTAATTTATTAATGAAATCACCAGCTGTGTGGCAGATACTGTGTTACACTTGTGTGGGTTATCTCAGCACACTCTGCTCCTGCTTGACACCTCATGAACTGCCTTATAGGGAGCCACAAAAACAGTGGCTACAGAGTCCCACAGGCCCCTTGTGGGTATGCAGGTACCAGAGGCCAAAATGGACAAGGACAGAAAATCCAACTAAACACCTATGCTTTGCTGGTACCATCCATGGACACTCAAAGCCTTTCGTAAAGCACAAGGACCCCTAACCTCTACTTCACCTATGCTTACATACTCCGAGGGAAAAGTGTAATCCCTAGGCCTAGAGGGGAGCACATCTTTTTCAACAGAGAAATAGCCTGAATACACAATTTGGATCTAGACCGAGCCCTAGAGTCAGGGATAGAGTCTGGGGTTTGGTGGCTGGAAAGCCCTCACAGCTGTTTAACTTTTTCAAGGCGTATTTATTGAGAACATTTGCCAGGTCAGTCTTCTAGGTAAAACAGACATATCCCCTGCCCATGGAGCTCATTTTCCTTTTCAGTGTTGTGTAAGAGGCATGGGAACACGCGCAGCAGGTGCGTGTGTGTTTGTGTGCATGTGTGTCGGTGTGTGTGCACGAACACGTCCTTGTGCGCATTTGACGTGGTCCCAGAACGAGAAATTACATGTCTTAAACGAGAGTACTGAAACAGAACTGGGATCCAGGGCTGAAGGGTATGAAATCAAGTAGACAAATACATGTTTTAAAAAGAAGAAATATGTTTCTAAAAAGAAGAAGTGTCTGGTATAAGGGGACACTCCTAAATACAAGCTGGATGGGAAAACAGAAATAAAACTACGGAAAAAGGGAAGAGGAAACCAAGAAAATGGCCTGAAGCAGAATTGAGGGGAAATAAAAGCAAAAAACAGAATGCATAATTTGCCCTAATACGTGGCAAATCTGTCTGGCCAGCCTCTGCCCAGAGCTGTGTAAGCATCTGCCCGAGGCACAGATGTAAATGCTATACATTACTGTTGTTCTTATTACTCTAACTCTATTAATAAGTAAGATATTATTCGAATAAGATCAGCATGTGTTAAGGAACTGCTCCCCCAAAGTCTCACAAAGTTGAGAGGAAGGGCACAAAACAGCACATAGAGGAGATTACTATTTACAGTGTGTGCAGCTAGAACAAGTGGGCCTTCAAATTTGTCCAGGTAAAAATAATTCTCTGATTTTATTTCAGTATCTCTCATAATAAAAAGACACCGAGGAATTTACAAACAAAAATATGCCTTATGCTGCTATTTGCAATAGGCAAGTTCCGGAAGCTACCTAAGACCGAGACAACAGAAAGGTTAACCGAGCACAGACTATAAGAACCCAGGCTAGGATGCCAGCCAGGTGGCTCAGCAGTGAAGAGCGCCGGCTGGTTTTCCAAAGGGCTCAGGTTTAATTCCCAGCACTGCCAAGGTGGCTCAAAACCATCTGTAACTCCAGTTCCGGGGCATCTGATACCCACTTCTGGCTTGCATGCGTACCATGCACATGGTACACAGATACACACGCTGATCAAATATCTATACATATAAAATAATGGAATTAAGTTAAATTTTGAAAAGACATGTTAGATAGCCAGGTGGAGGGGGGAGGGGGGGAGGTATACTCTATAATCCCAGAATTTGGAAGAGTAGCCACAAGTTTGAGGCCAGACTACATAGTAAGTTTCAAACCAGCATGGGCTATATAAGAAGACCCTTTCAGTAATCCTTATTATTATTATTATTATTATTATTTATTGTTATTGTTGTTATACATTTACATTTTTCTAAAATTAAAAAGTCATAGTTTACTGTGGCATGTGTGTTGTTGTGAATAAAATGGTACCATGCTAAATAATGTTTATTATTATTTGCCCTATAATTATTATGGCAGTATTATTTAACCTGCTATCACAGTCAAAAAGACACAGACACCTGTTAGATTTTAAAATTGCCTTATTTACCTTAGGCTGGGCAGATAATCTACCTATGCTGTCTCAATAACCTCACCATCCACCTCCCAGCCCCCTTCCAATGCCATCCACTTTAACCATTCTTATCTGGGTGACCTTCCATCCCTAATCTTAGAAATATTTGATTGTATTCTTTATCTGGGTCTTTCCACGCCATTATTGGAGTCCTTCTTCCCAGGCCACGTGGTTTCTTCTCCACACTAACCCATAGTGGCAACTTCCTTTATCTTCTCTTCCCATATGTCTCTCTCCTTCCTGTGATTCTCCTGTCTCCAGAGCCGGGGAACTTTAGCCATGCCTATCCCATTTTGTCCTGCCCAGGTTTTAGGCCTTTTAACAAACCAATCAGGAATAATATCTTAGGCAGGTTTTCACAACAAGGATAGGGCAGTAACCAGATCTTGAGAGCAAGTAATTAGCATTAAAATACAAGCATCAGACCAACCTCCAACACATGTGCTTATAACCTTAGCACGCAGGAGACTGACACAGAAGGACTATGCATTTAAGGTCTGTCTGAACTACATAATGAGACCTTTTCTCAAAAACGACAACACAAAATGACGGGTCACATGGTTTTTATAAGCTAGAAGACGCAATGGCGTCACAGGTAGAAAAGGTAATGTGTGACACTGAATGCGAGCCATGATTACTTCGACACGGAAAGAAATGCCTTGCATTAAGCCCCAGATTCCAGCCCAAGCACAGTATGAACTGAGTGCCGTGGTGTGTGTCTGCAATTAGCTGCTCCTCAGAGGTGTCAGCAAGAGGAGCAGAAATCCCGAATCCTCTGCTAACAAGTTCAAGGTGAGCCTGAGATAAATGAGACGCTCTTCCAAAATAAATAAAGGAGAAAGAAGGAGGGAGTGGAGGAGAGAAAAGGAGGAGGAGCAGAAGCTACGTTCTCTCTTCTCAGCACTTCAGCCGACACGAAGTATATAAAATGTGTATAAAAAATGAAAGGGAATGCATTAAACTGGCTGTTGTGGAAAGTGAAAGTTTAGGTGTCCTGTTATTTGTTTGTTTTTCATGTGTGTGTTCTTTTCTCAAGTGCTTTTCAGTTTGAGAAGATGCGTGTTGGACAGCAGAATGGAAGAAGTTTTAAATAGATTTTCAGTGAGAACAAAAGAGTTGATGTCTGCCAAGAAGTGCTGAAGGGGAAATCTGAAACCCACCTGTTAAAAATGTGGTGGGGGAAAATGGAAAATGTCCTCCTCTGTGAGAGGAGAGGGGAGGACCCCCACACACATACAGTGATCACAGGAAAAGATTAATTTCTGTCAGAGGAGTGTGGCTTGAGTCTGTGGTCGGTTGTGGGCAGGGCCTGAGCTTCAGGCTCCATCACTCCCCATCTCCTGTGTTCTGGAAACTAACTCATACAGTAAATAATCAGGATAATCCTAATTATCATCCATCCCTCCACCTCCCCCCTT
Organism: Psammomys obesus; assembly: GCF_907164565.1. Lineage (NCBI taxonomy): Eukaryota > Metazoa > Chordata > Mammalia > Rodentia > Muridae > Psammomys > Psammomys obesus. The sequence goes on along the minus strand of NW_026592439.1, from coordinate 524,686 downwards.
TAATTAAATGGTGCCTGGAATCTATGAACTCAATATTTCACAATGTTGGGTGCAAAAGGAGGTTTTCTTCCTCCTGAGCTCAACCAGCAGGCAATGAAAACCACCAGATCGTCAGCGTGCAAAGTCACAGGCCCACCACAGACACCCCTCTGAGCTCTGTGGTGTTGGACTTGTGAGATATGAGCAATAAATTCTCCAACACAGAAACCTAATAAGAAGAAGACGGGGGGGGGGGGGGGAGCAAAACTGTATGCATCATCTCATGCACTCACTTATGCATGCATATTTTTATCTGCTCAGCAGCACTACTGAGTACCACCAATGCCAGGCACTGTTCAACAGACAGAACATAATTAACAGTGAAGCAAAACACAGGTCTGAGCCTTCAGGGTGCTTATACTCTAGTGCCAGCGGCCTACACACACACACACACACACACACACACACACACACACACACACACACTATCCTTCAAATAACATAGAGCTGCTGTTGTGATCAGGCCTGTGCCGAGGTGTACCCCTGAGATATTACACCAGGCAACAGATCTGGTATAAGACATTTGTTGGGGGAGGGAAGAAGAATGGGGACACAGGGAGAGATGGACTCAGACAAGCAGACACAGAGAGAGAACAGGAGAGAACAAGGAGAGAAGGCAGACAGAGAGAGATGAGGGCAGAGAGTGGGCAGAGGGCAAAGAGAGATCTGAGGTGACTGGGAGCCATTTTGTCGGCAGCCCACGCCTGACACACCTGGAAGTGTCAGGTGATGACTTAGGCAGCTGTTCCTCATGACCCTGTCATCTCCATTTCCTCCTCTCTTCATAGCACACAAACCATCCCGCTCCTCCTCCTCTCCCTTCTCACCATCGCACACTTGGTCGTCAGAGTGCTGCCTGACCCACCTGCGCTGAGGGGTGGCAGCCTCTGGAGTGTCGTATGCTCCCTGAGGAAACTTTTTTCTAAAGTTTTACTGTCCTTAAATATGTCAAAAACAAACCGCTCGGGATCAGACTCTAGAAGTGTGAACCAGCACCAGGTAACTAAGTTGTGGGATTAAAACTGTGCACCATGGTACCCATGGGCTCTCTTTATGGTAGCTCCTATGCATATAGAGTTGCAGAGCTCTTGCTCTGAATATTTTGTTCCTCTGGATCTTAGCAAACATATTAACTGTACAAAATTCTTTGTCTCAAAGAACTGAGAGCTCATATCAAGTCCACCTTCTCACTTAGGGTCAACTAACCCTTGGGCGAGAGGCCTGAATTCCTTCCCTAATTTCTATTCAAGGAAAAAAAAAATGTCTTACCTTCTCTGAGGATCATGTCCCTCACACTGAGCACTAGTTGTAGCGATCCCTGAAACTGCTACGGTTGTGCGCTGTGAAGAGAGGTGGATCTGGAGATGCAAGGGTTGATGAGGAACAGCCTGATGTCATTACCTGTGCTGCCACAGGAAGCCATAGTGAAATCCTGGCCCGTGCTGCAGCCAAAGGCCATGTCTGGATCCATGGCCCTACAGAAGCAGAGGCCTGTGTCGATGTCCATGGCCCATGTGGATATCCCTGCTCTGGGCTGCCTCCTGGGGTCATACTGATGTCCAAGGGCTGTGTAGGACTAGCCCCGCCCCTCACCTGCACAGCGTGGGAAAGTGGCCCAGAAGGCACAAGAGCATGAGAGCTGGCCCTTCTACTCTATAGCTGCAGCACTCAGGAGAGCAGGTCCCACACCTCTCCTGGGAAGCAAGGTAAAACTGGCCCTGATGACGTGGGCCCTGAAGAACTGGCCTGAGGGTCGAGAGCAGGATTCCTGGTCCTGCCCCTTCCCAGGGCAGTGCTGGAAAGTTGGCTTTGGTGACGTGGCACAGGAGAGCTGGCCCTGATGGCATAAGTGTGGGAGAGCTGGTCTTGCCCCCTGCTGGCTGCCACAGGCAGGAGAGCAGGCCCTGATGGCACAGGCATAGGAGAGTGGGCAGACTGACCAGCTCAGCTACCAGGTCTAGATCCAGGTCTTTGAAGTGGCCCACTCCAACACCTACAGCTCTATGCTGCTGGAGCACATGAAAGCCCAATGAAAGACCAAAGCTGCAGGATCTCCATGACACAGGGCAGCTCTGAGAGTAGTCCTGGTGAGAACCCAGTATTGATAGTGTAGCAGAAGATAGAGGCCTCAAACCAGACCAGCGGCTCACGGCACAGAACTTACTATTTGGGCTAACGGATATGCTGTGTGACACACTGCAGCTTCCATGGTGAGATGTATTTTTTTATTTTTATTGTTTATTTTATGTTATTTTTGTTGTTGTTGTTTTCTTTTGGGGGGATGTTGCAAGGGTAAAGAGCAGCTATGAAGGGTCGGGGAAATGAGTGGGATTGCAGTGCATGATGTGAAATTCACAAAGAATCAATAAAAAGGTTTTTTAGAAAAGTTTCCTCATGACAATTATCACAATAAAGCTTAAGGCATAACTACACTGAAAGTCCTTTGCAAAGTACCTGTGATGACAAGAATAAGTCCTATTGACTGAGGAGCAATGCCGAGGGGTCTGGGGGATTTGAGTGAAGCCTGGCTCTACAAAATGGCAGAGGTCCTCAGGCTGTAAACAACTTCCTCTCCAGCCTTCTGTGTGGAAGGCTGTGTGGAAAACAAGTGTTAATCCCGTTGACAAGAAAAGCCTGTGTGTATGAAATTATGGTTTCTCTACTGCTTATCTGTGATCACGAGGACCTGTGACCTTCTATAGCTTATGGACACACATGAAATAGGACTGTGCATATACACAGGAGGTGAGGCTAGGGATGAAACTAGAGGAATATGAGAAAGCCAACTTTGCTTTCCAACAGCCCACTGTTATATTAACCAATTTAGTCTTGGGAGCACTAACTCATTCCCAGGCATGAATGTCTTCCAAGAGTAGTGCCTACAGGGACCTAACCGGGTCCCACTAGGCCCCACTTCTCCCAGGCTCCACCACTTGGCAATACAGTTACGTTATAAACCAATCCTCTAGAACATGAACCTATGATAGACAAACCCCATCCAAACCACAGGAAAAAACTTTAGCTCAACAAAAACTAACGATTTTGCTTGTGTAGTAAGATATACCTGTAAACTCAGCTACACAAGAGGATTGCTTGAGTCCAAGAGTTCAAGACTAGCCTAAGAAACATAACAACACCCCATCCCATGGGGTGGGGAGAAGGAGGATGAAGATGAGGAGAAGGATGTTCTGATAGTGGGTAATGAGTGGTGAGCAGTGTCATGCCCATTTCCACCTTGAATCTAAACTATGAAGAAAGGGCAGTTCACATTTGATATGGGTTCAGAGTGTTTACAACCTTCAGGAGGACATTTCCAGAGCCTTAAAAGTTATTTTCTACAGTCTGTGTCCCTCAAAACTCACATACTGAAATACTGGCTTCCAACATGATGATTTCAGGGGAGGCTTTTGAGAGGTAAGTAGATCATGAGTGAAATGTTTGTTCTTACGAAAGGGGTTGAGGGTACCAGTTTGTTCCTTTTCACCGTGTGAGAAAACAACAACCATGTTCCATCTATGAAAGAGAGATCCCTCACCAGACAGCACACTTTTCAACATCCTTCTTAAAATTCCCGGTTGCCAGGCTATGAACAATAATTTCCTGTCTACAAAGTGCTCAGTCTACGGGATTCTTGGCATAGCAGCAGAAAGAGACTAAGTATTGCCAAGTCCTCGAAAACCATCCCAGAGCTCTCACAAGTCAAGATGGCAAGGACCATAGGAAGACAGTGAGAAAGCTTAGGCCCGTTGTACAGCAAAGTAAGCTGGTTCATGAGTAGCACTATATGGACAACCATAATGGTGAAAGAGGCATGCCCTAGGTCAAAAGATAATAGCTTGGGTAGAATTATCGTGTCTACGAAAAACGCATATAACATGCTGGAAGATGCATATAAAAAAATCGCATCTTCCAGCAAGAGCACAATGTTGCTCCTTCAGTGATTAAAGCTGTAAGTGCAGTGTAATCAACAGACACTACAGGGCCCGGCTGTCAACTCAGAGGGTGTCATTTGGTTCATGGTCTTACTCAACAAATTAAACTATCAGAGACCTTTTGTTTTAACTCAGAGTTGCAGGATCTCAGTTAACTTTCACAGTTGACCGTCTGGCCCCACACATTTAACCCATCACACACTTTGAGAGAACTTTCTAATTCCTAGAAACCAGAGAAAAACCTTTTGAAGTGGCCATTCTAAATTGCAAGCTTTTTGTGAAACACTAGTCACACCAGCTTCTGTATCCACAGAACCTTCTATGTCAATGTCATTCACATCCAACTTTAATTTTGGCCTCTGACCATTAATAACTATTTGCCAAAATACGTTTTTCTGTGCTTCAAAACCTTCCTGATCTTTCTCCTGGAGCAGCTTTGCCTTTGATATAGGCAAATTACAGCTGAGCAATCCTATCAGCTGTGTTATGTTTCTGGATGCACAGTGAATCCTTGGGAAGTCAAACTCCTCCTTCCCAAGACTGTACCTACTGTCCCTGAGGAAAAGGGACCATAAACTCCAGTAGTTCTTTTTTTTTTTTTTTTTTTTTTTTTTGGTTTGTTTCCAGTAGTTATTTTGTGACATTAAGTTTGGGGGATAGTTGAGATGTTTATCTATGCCCAGGTCTAGAGCAGCACTGCCTGCAGTAGCGTGCATTAGATCTGCTCAGTTGAGGTTTTTCTGCCCACTTGTTATTTCCTGGCTGACAAGAGGGACACAAATGGCTCATACTTTTTGTTGTGGGGTCTTGAGCTAGGCCCTGTGTTTCATTGCCTCTCTTAGACTTACAGTCCTTGGTCCAATGGCAACCCTTGCTTCATCTCCTGCACACTCCTGGAAGCCTGGGCCTTTCTTTTCCCCCTTGGTTTATATTTAGAAAAACTATTGCTCTCAGAGATGCCTTATTCATGATTTTACTTTAAATGATCATATTTCCCACAGTTAAAGCACCGGGCATTTCGATAGCAGATACCACCAGCTGTAGTTTGACCTATGATATTAGCATGATATATGTTAAAACCAATATCGGTAGTATCTTTTATCCATTTGCGTCCATGGGCACTGCCAGAGCCTTTAGTGGTCTAATACCTTTTTTGCATTCAGTATTTGGATTTTGAAATGCCAACATCTCAATTAGCACTTTTCTCACATCAGGTTCTCATGTGACCTTATTTACTGCTGAGACAAATCTTTAAAAAAAAAAGAAATCAGTGAAGGCTTCTTCAGAACTTTGAATAATCTTTGTAAATGAGATAGACTTTTTATCCAGGCTCCTCAATTTTGTCCCAAGTTCCTTGGGTTTTTGTTTTCTTTTGTTTGTTTAGTTTTTCAAGACAAGGTTTTTCTGTGTAACCTTGGCTGTCTTGGACTCACTTTACAGACCAGGCTGGCCTCGAACTCACAGATTCGTCTGCCTCTGCCTCCCCGAGTGCTGAGATTACAGGCATATGCCACTTGTCCCACGTTCTTAAAGCTGCTGGTGTTTCATGGTTGTGTCTTCAAATTGAATCCATTCTTTTATATCAGCATGCCGACCTTCAACTATCAACTGGCCCCTCATTATATTAATTCCCCTTGCTCTATTGCGCTGTTCCAAATCCCCTGCTTCTTCTCTCCACCATAACAATCACTGCAATTGAAGACCAGCCTCTAGTACAGGTGCTCCTAATCTCCTCCAGTCTTGGGAAATAATTCTGTTTTGAGTAGCCCAGTTATTTAGGGTTTGTTTCACACATAAGGGTGGGTGCATTCCATAAGACATTGTTGCCTTCCTAAAACACCTTAGGTCCATCTTCAGGGTGCCACCCTACTCCGTCCCAACCTTGCTGATTCTCCTCAGCAAGCACAGCATGTGCTGTACGACCCCTGGGAACGCTGACGGTGATTTTTTGAGGACTGACTGTCCTCAGAAGGTGCTGTGGGTTTCACCCGAGATATCTCATGTGACAATCCTCCTGCTTTTTCCATCTCATTCCATCTCATTGGCTTGACTGCCCTTTGACACAGTTCCTTCCCCTATTTCTACCTGGGAGAAACTCCCTCTCTCTGGTTCAGTCACTGGGAATGAACTTACTTGTTCTCCCTTTTCTTGATGTTTTTCTTCCATTTTTTTTTTATTCCGATGCTTCTCTATTTCCACTCATATTTTTCCAGTAGTTCAGGCAGTCTTTCAGCTATTTCATAACAAAATATCCCAAAATGAGAAAAAGGAGAAAACAAACTACTGCTGAAAACCATGCTAGGCGTGTGCCAACAACAGCCTCAGCACACACTCCCATTTTCAAACAAAGTATCCATCTCTCCCATCCCACAAAACCTCATTGCCTTTTTAAAATGCCGTACGTCCTGAGCCTAGCCTTTAACAGCTGAGCCATCTCTAGGGTCAGATGGAAGGGGAGGAGGACCTCCCCTATCAGTAGACTGGGGGAGGGGCATGGGAGGAGAAGAGGGAGGGAGGGTGGAATTGGGAGGGGACAAGAGAGGGGGCCACAGCTGGGATACAAAGTGAAAAAACTGAAAAAAAGAAAAAATTGCCTTAGGTCTGCCATTTCTACAAGACTCATCCTATTTCATCATAACCTGTGGATTATCCTCCTTAGCAGGCATATGCTGTATAACTACTGGGAATGCTGTTGATGATGATTTTTTGACCCAGGACTGCTTGTCCTCAATAAGGTGTTTTTGCTCTATGGCACTTCAAATCCAGCCTCCAAATTCTGCCTAGCCTCCTTGGTGGCCACTTGCAAAATGTGTGGGTTTTTTTCTTTTCTTTTCTTTCAATATTTCTTTTTCCTACAAATAGCCTGCTGGTGCTGGGCACCACTTGTAGCTTGTCTTTTTTGACTTAATAACACCCACATCTTAGTCAACCTGAAAATGGTAGCACTCTATAAGCCAGAAACCACAGCCATGAGTGCAGGGAAGTTATTAAGTTCATATAGCTTCTTTGCAGTTTTAATACTGTGGCTCAAAACTTCTGCTCTTGCTTTCAGTGTTTGAGCATGAAGAATCTCTCTAACAACCCAAAAGCCTGCATGATTAGATCTTCTTGTGAACACAACTGCATTTGCTGCAGAACTGTATTTCTCTTTTTATTTCATTCACAGCATGAAAGTTCATCAGGCTGAATAGCTTTAAAAACTGCAACATCCATTAGCATTATTTGACCTATGTATTCACTGGTGTAACCTTAAGAACATAAAACCACAGCCTCAAAGCATTTCTACAATTCAGAGACCTTCTCACTGAACGACTCAGGGCAGCTACTTTTCTTAGAAACAGTAGCTGCAATATATTAACACTGCTTGCCTGCCCATTCATTAGGTCCCTGTGTCCCTCATCAATCCCCGATTCTATATTAAAGCAACAGAGATCTAACTACTTCATGTCCAAAGCCGACAAATACATCATTCCTGTGCGACTGGGGCATCACCTCTGCTCTGCCAGGTACTCCAAGGCAGCCCTTGCCCAGCCAAACAGTGGACGTCTCTCATTCAGCCAAAACCACCAGTTATGCCTGCCTGAGAAGCAAGCAGGGCAGCTAAGCAGGTAGACAAGCTTCGAATCTTCACTCTCCCTCCTCTCCTCCATATTCTCTTTGTGAAAACACAACAAACAGTGGAAGGGGAAAAAAAAGAAGAAAATCCACCGTTCAAGACCTCAAAGTAGAAATGGAATCAATAAAGAAAACCCAAAATGAGGGAAAGCTGAAATGAAATATTTAGGAACTTGGAAGAGAAAGCTCAGAGGCTAGTCTCATCACCAGAGTACAAGAAACAGGAGAAAGCATGTCAGACACTGAAGACACAATAGAAGAAATGGATACCTTTGTCAAAGAAAATGTTAAATCTAAGAAAATCCTGGCACAAAACATCCAGGAAATCCAGGACACTATGAAAAAAAAAAAAAAAAACCTACAAATAATAGGAATAGAGGAAAGAGAAGAAACCCAGATCAAAGGCACAGAAAATATTTTTGTAATCATAGAAGAAAATTTCTTTAACCTAAAGAAGGAGATGCCTGTTAAGGTACAAGAAATATAGAGAACACCAAATAGACTGAATCATAAAATAAATTTCTTTCAAAACACTAAAAGTACAGAAGAAAGAAATAATATTGAAAGTTTCTAGGAAAAAGATCAAGTAATATATTATCATAACACTTGACTTCCCAATGGAGCTTACATGATTAAATCATCAATGGAGACTCTAAAAAACCAGAAGGGCCTAGACAGATGTGTTACCAACTCTAAGAGATGACAGGTGCCAGCTCAGTGTACCATACCCAGCAAAACTTTCAGTCATACTAGATGAATAAAATTAAGATATTCCATCATAAAAACAAATTTAAGCAATATATCTCTTCAAATCCAGACTTACAGGAGGTGCCAGAAGGAAAGCTCCAACCTAAAAAGTTTAACCTCAACCCCAAAACAACACAAGAAACAAAACAAATAATCCCAGACCAGAAAATCAAAAGAATCACACACACACACACACACACACACACACACACACACACACACACACACTACAGCAACAAAATAACAGAAATCAGCAAATACTTCTGATTTCTTTCAGCATCCGTGATCTGAATTCCCTTATAAAAGACACAGACTAACACAATGGAGGAGAAAACGGGATCTATCTTCTGCTGCATCGGAGAAACACACCTTAACATCAAGGATGGGGGGGAAGGAGGGGCCAAGATGGCAACTAGCACACACTGTTTCTGAGTGGCAGAGGAGCTGATCGCCTGAGCTGGTGAATGGAAGGACTTCTGGAGCCAGGGAAATGATGGTGAGGCTTTCTAAACGACAGGGAACATCGCACAAGGTGAAAACTTTGGTCTCAGGTCACCCAGGGACTTGTTTGGGGAAGGAGAGAAACGATCCTTTGATCTCCTGGCACTCCCCTTTCTCCGACCTCCCTCCTCCTTGGCACAGCCAGCCGCTCACTGCCTGGGGTCTGCAGTGGCTGAGGTGGGGTTCCTAGCCCCTTAGCGGCAACTGCCAGCTGTACCGGTCTTGGCGTCCCAGACCCGTAACTCTATTCTCCCAGGGTCCCAGGTCTGCTACCCACCATACAGACTCCTCAGAGTCTCTCAGCCACTGACTTTATGGCCCACCCAAACCCTCAGTGAGAAATAATATGCTATATACCCGCCAAAGCCCAGCAGACCCGCCATACAAGCTAGGCACACCAGGCGCTGGGCTTCCCAGGCCTGGAGAGCACAGTGGAGGGTCCCCAAGACTTCCCAGAAGGCATTTGGACCAGCATCCCAGTCTCCAGCTGCAGCTGGACTTCCTAACCTGGTGGAGAAGCAGCACTGAGCTGGCTGAGCATGCCAGTCCTCCTGCATAAGACCAAGCAGGGCCAAACCAGAGAGCAGAGAGCCCAGATACCCCGATCCCTGCCAATGTGACTTGCTTGAGAGTGAGTGGGCCCTTGAGTATCTGCAGAGCCCCAGATCCAGGGTCCTTCTGAAATAGAAGCCAGGCATAGAACCGCTCCCACCCACAAACCCACTGTGGGAAACAGAGGGTCACTTGGGACATTGAAGCCCCTGCTCTGCTGGTCCAAGAGGAGTTAAGGCCAATAACGCTGGAAATTGCACTACAAATATCATCTAATAGATGTCTACAGAACTTTCCACCCAAACTCAAAAGAGTATACCTTCTTTTCAGCACCACATGGAACCTTCTCCAAAATAGACCGTATAGTTGGTCACAAAGCAAGCCTCAACAGATACAAGAAGATTGAAATAATACCCTGTATTCTATCTGACCACCATGGACCAAAGCTGGACCCCAACTACAATGGAATTAGAAAAAAGCCTACAAGCACATGGAAACTGAACAACTTGCTGCTCAATGACTGCTGGTTAAGGAAGAAATAAAGAAAGAAATTAAAGACTTCTTAGAATTCAATAAAAATGAAGGTACAACATGACCTAATTTATGGGACACAATGAAAGCAGTGCTCAGAGGAAAATTCATAGCACTAAGTGTCTTCAAGAAGAAATTTGTGACATTTCATACAAGCAACTTAATGGCCCAACTGAAAGCCCCAGGGAAAAAAGAAGCAAATACACCCAAGAGGAGCAGGTGGCTGGAAATAATCAAATTCAGGGTGGAAATCAATCAATTAGAAACAAATAAAACTATTCAAAGAATCAATGAAACCAAGAGCTGGTTCTTTGAGAAAATCAACAAGATAGACAAACCTTTAGCCAAACTAACTAAAAGGCAGAGAGAAACTATCCAAATCAGCAAAATCAGAAATGAAAAGAGGGACATAACTACAGACACTGAGGAAATCCAAACAATCATTAGGTCATACTACAAAAGCCTATATGCCACAAAATTTGAAAATCTAAAAGAAATGGACAATTTTCTTGATAGATTCCATCTACCAAAATTAAGTCAAGATCAGGTAGAAAGATTGAATAGTCCTATATCCCCTAAGGAAATAGAAGCAGTCATCAACAGTCTCCCTTCCTAAAAAAGCCCTGGGCCAGATAGATTCAGTGCAGTGCAGAATTCTACCAGAACTTCAAAGAAGTGCTAACTCCAATTCTCTCCAAACTAGTCCGCAAAAAAAAAAAAAAAAAAACAGAAGCAACATTACCAAACTCGTTCTATGAAGCCACAGTCACCTTGATAGCTAAACCACACAAAGACCCAACAACAAAAAAAGAGAACTTCAGACCTCTCTCTCTTATAAACATTGATGCAAAAATACTCAATAAAATACTTCAAACCAAATCCAAGAACACATCAAAGATATCATCCAACATGACCAAGTAGGCTTCATCCCAGGCATACAATGGTGGTTCAACATATGGAAATCCATCAATGTAATCCACCACATAAACAAACTGAAGGAGAAAAACCACATGATCATCTCCTTAGATGCTGAAAAAGCATTTAACAAAGTCCAACACCCATTCATGTTTAAAGTCTTGGAGAGATCAGGGATAAAAGGCACATACCTAAACATAGTAAAGGCAATATACAGCAAGCCTATAGCCAACATCAAACTCAATGGAGAGAAACTTAAATCAATCCCACTGAAATCAGGGACAAGGCAAGGCTGCCCACTCTCTCCATATCTCTTCAACATAGTACTTGAAGTCCTAGCTAAAGCAATAAGACAACTAAATGCAATCAAGGGGATACAAATCAGAAAGGAAGAGGTCAAAGTGTCACTATTTGCAGATGATATGATAGTATACTTGAGCGACCCCAAAAATTCAACCAGAGAACTCCTTCAGCTGATAAACACCTTCAGCAAAGTGGCTGGATACAAAATTAAGTCAAAAAAAAAATCAGTAGCCCTCCTGTATACAAAGGACAAAAGGGCCGAGAAAGAAATTAGGGAAACAACACACTTCACAATAGCCACAAAGGACATAAAGTGCCTTGGTGTGAACCTAACCAAGCAAGTTAAAGACTTGTATGAAAAAAATTTTCAAGTCTCTGAAGAAAGAATTAGAAGAAGATATCAGAAGATAAAAAGATCTCCCATGCTCATGGCTTGGCAGGATTAATATAGTAAAAAATGGCCATCTTACCAAAAGCAATCTACAGATTCAATGCAATTCCCATCAAATTACCAACACAATTCTTTACAGACCTTGAAAGAAAAATTCTCACCTTCATATGGAACAACAAGAAACCCAGAATTGCTAAAACAATTCTCTACAGTAAAAGATCTTCAGGAGGTATCTCCATCCCTGATCTCAAGCTGTACTATAGAGCAACAATACTAAAAACTGCATGGTACTGGCATAGAAACAGACTGGTGGATCAATGGAATCAAATAGAAGACTCTGACATAAATCCACACACTTATGGATGCCTGATTTTTGACAAAGATGCCAAATCCATTCAATGGAAAAAAGATAGCATCTTCAACAAATGGTGCTGGTCTTAACTGGAAGTCTACATGTAGAAAAATGCAAATAGATCCATACTTATCACCCTGCACAAAACTAAAGTCCAAGTGGATCAAAGACCTCAACATAAAACTAGACACACTAAACCGCTTAGAAGAAAAAGTGGGGAATACTCTTGAACTCATTGGCACAGGAGACAACTTCCTGAACAGAACACCAATAGCACAGGCTCTAAGAGCAACAATCAATAAATGGGACCTCATGAAACGAAAAAGCTTCTGTAAAGCAAAAGACACTGTCGTCAGAACAAAATGACAGCCTACAGACTGGGAAAGGATCTTCACCAACCCTATATCTGACAGAGGGCTGATATCCAGAATATATAAAGAACTAAAGCAGTTAAAAAGCAATAAATCAAGTAATCCAATTAAAAAAATGGGGTACCGAGCTAAACAGAGAATTCTCTGTAGAGGAATATCGAATGGCAGAGAAACACTTAAAGAGATGCTCAACATCCTTAGCCATCAGAGAGATGCAAATCAAAACGACCCTGAGATTTCACCTTACACCCATCAGAATGACTAAGATCAAACACTCAAGTGACAACACATGCTGGAGAGGTTGTGGAGAAAGGGGAACCCTCCTTTATTGCTGGTGGGAATGTAAACTGATACAACCACTTTGGAAATCAATCTGGCACTTTCTCAGACAATTAGGAATAGTGCTTCCTCAAGACCCAGCTATACCACTCTGAAGCATATATCCAAAAGTTGCTCAAGTACACAACAAGGACATTTGCTCAACAATATTTGTAGCAGCTTTATTTGTAATAGCCAGAACCTGGAAACAATCCAGATGTCCACAACGGAGGAATGGATACAGAAATTGTGGTATTTTTATACAATGGAATACTACTCAGCAATCAAAAAAGAGGAAATCATGAAATTTCCAGGCAAATGGTGGGATCCAGAAAAGATCATTCTGAGTGAGATAGCCCAGAAGAAGAAATACACACATGGTATATACTCACTTATATAGACCTATAAGATAGGATAAACATAATGAAATCTATACACCTAAAGAAGATAAACAAGAAAGAGGACCCGGGGTAAGATGATCAATCCTCACTTAGAAACACAAATGGGATGTGTATTGGAAGTAGGAGAAAACAAGTAACAGGAAAGGAGCCTACCACAGAGGGCCTCTGAAAGACTCTATCTAGCAGTGTATCAAAGCAGATGCTGAGACTCATAACCAAATCTTGGGCAGAGTGCAGGGAATCATATGAAAGAAGGGGGAGTTAGTATGACATGGGGAGGACAGGAGCTCCACAAGGACCAAATATATCTGGGCATAGGGGTCTTTTCTGAGATTGATACTCCAACCAAGGATCATGTATGGATATAACCTAGAACCCCTGCTCAGATGTAGCCTGTGGTAGCTCAGTAACCAAGTGGGTACCCTAATAAGGGGAACAGGGACTATTTCTGACATGAACTCAATGGCAGGCTCTTTGACCTCCCCCCCCCAAGGGAGGAGCAGCCCTGCTTGGCCACAGAGGAGAACTTTGCAGCCAGTCCTGAAGATACCTGATAAAACAGGGTCAGATGGAAGAGGAGGAGGTCCTTCCCTATCAGTGGACTTGGAAAGGGGCAGGGAGGAGATGAGGGAAGGTGGGATTGGGAGGGAATAAGGGAGCAGGATACAGCTGGGATACAGAGTTAATAAAATGTAACTAATAATAAAAAAATTTAAAAAAACATCAAGGATAGATATCACCTTAGGGCAAAAGGATGAGAAAAGGTATTCCAAGCAAGTGGACCTGAGAAACAAGCTGGTGTAGCCACTTTTGTGCTGGTACTATAAAAAGATAAACCTTGACAAGGTGACATTTTAAAGCATTTATTTGAGTCATTAGTGATTTATGAATTAGGCAACACTAGTCCACAGTGGTTCCAGGCTTCCCAGAAGATAAAAGGGTAAATATTTATGTAATGCTCATAGAAGCAAGACAAAGAAAATAGGTGATTGGTTAAAGCCCATGGTTAGAGCTTATTCTTTTGGGTATATATATATATATATATATATATATATATATATATATATATATATAAAATTAATTAAGATCTTCTGGCTTAGATTTTGTTTGCTTATGTAGGAACCCAGAACACTGGAACCATTTTAGCCTAAATGGTCTCCTAACTACTTTTTTTATATACAGTAAAATTATGAATAAGAGCAAAGGTCTATTTAAATGTGATCATTAAAGCCAATCCAAAGAAATGGCATTTAAAGTGAATCTAGGCCATCTGAACTCATTCATTTGAACATAACAAAAATTGATGATATTGATGTATAATACTTAATGACATTAATTTTTATGCTTAAAATAATTTAATTTTTCTTAAGTGAATAAGATTCCTTTTCTGCATACTTTAAAAGTAATTACATTATTTTTAGACATAAGAACTGTATCCATTTCTTGGGAATTTGAGCTCAGTTTGGAAATGAAATGGGTTTTATGCCCCAGTCGGAGCCAAGGTCCCTCTGTCACTCATACCAGGAGAGGGGGCCATCCATAGGACTCCCCTCGCAGAATTCCTCATTGCTGAGTCTCCAGAGTGACTGCCAGCTTATATTCGTCTTCTAGTCTTCTCCAAGGTCAAGGTCATATCAGTTCAATCTTCAAAGCTCCCAGGATGAAAAGGAACAGAAATTCTTTCCTCAGAAGGCAGAGTAGGAAGGAGGCTGGGTTAAAAAAAAATGCCAGAAGCAGTCCCTCTTCCCATTACTGTATAACCCACTTGGACACTAAACTGCCATGGGCTACATCTGTGCAGGAGTTCTAGGTTATCTCCATGCCTGTACTTGGTTGGAGTATGAGTCTCTGGGAAGACCCCTGTGTTCAAATTTTCTGGTTCTGTTGCTCTCCTTGTGGAGTTCCTGTCCTCTCCAGCTCTTACTATTTCTCACTTCTTACGTAAGATTCCATGCACTCTGCCCAACAGTTGGCCATATGTCTCAGCGTCTGCAGAGCCTTCAGAGGCCCTCTGTGGCAGGTTCTGTTTTCTTCTTCTTCTTCTTCTTCTTCTTCTTCTTCTTCTTCTTCTTCTTCTTCTTCTTCTTCTTCTTCTTCTTCTTCTTCTGTCCAACCTCTTTGCCTTTCAGGATGGGGATTGAGCGTTTTAGTCAGGATCCTCTCTCTTGATTAGTTTCTTTAGATGTACAGATTTTACTAGGTTTATCCTATGTTATATGTCTATATGAGTGAGTATATATACCTCACTGAGGTATATATGTGTGTGTCTTTCTGCTTCTGGGACAGCTCACTCAGGATGATCCTTTCCAGGTCCCATCATTTACCTGCAAATTTCATGATTTCCTTATTTTTCATTGCAGAGTAATACTCCGTTGTGTAGATGTACCACAATTTCTGCATCCATTCTTCAGTTGAGGGGCATCTGGGCTGTTTCCAGCTTCTGGCTATTACAAATAAAGCTGCTACAAACATGGTTGAGCAAATGTCCTTATTGTTTACGTGAGCCTCTTTTGGATATATGCCTAGGATTGGTATGGCTGGATCTTGAGGAAGCGCTATTCCTAGTTGTCTGAGAAAGCAACAGATTGCTTTCCAGAGTGGTTGTACCAGTTTACATTCCCACCAGCAGTGGAGGAGGGTTCCCCTTTCTCCACAACCTCTCCAGCATGTGTTTTCACTTGAGTTTTTCATCTTGGCCATTCTGACGAGTATAAGGTGAAATCTCAGGGTCGTTTTGATTTACATTTCCCTAATGGCTAATGATGTTGAGCATTTTTTAAGTGTTTCTCTGATTAGTTTCTTTAGATGTACAGATTTTAGTAGGTTTATCCTATGTTATATGTCTATATGAGTGAGTATATATACCTCACTGAGGTATATATGTGTGTCTTTCTGCTTCTGGGACAGCTCACTCAGGATGATCCTTTCCAGGTCCCACCATTTATCTGCAAATTTCATTATTTCCTTATTTTTCATTGCAGAGTAATACTCCGTTGTGTAGATGTACCACAATTTCTGCATCCAATCTTCAGTTGAGGGGCATCTGGGCTGTTTCCAGCTTCTGGCTTTCTTTGATTACCTCCCCCTGAGGGGGTTGGGGGGAGCAGCCTTACCAGGCCACAGAAGATGACGATGCAGCCATTCCTGATGTGATCTGATAGACTAAGGTCAGAAGGAAGGAGAGGAGGACTTCCCCTATCAGTGGTCTTGGGGAGGGGCATTCATGAAAAAGGGGGAGGGAGGGTGGGACCGGGAGGGGAGGAGGGAGGGGCTTATGGGGGATCCAAAGTGAATAAAGTATAATTAATAAAATAAAATAAAATTTAAAAAATGTTATAGATTAGGAATTGGCCTAGAAGGAGGGAAAAAAAATGAGAAGATGGAGAAATGGGAAAGATAAGGAAGCCAGCAGAGCCAGAGGTATGGGCGAGTGGCAAACCCCTTCCCCTTAGAAAGAAGAATCTAGGAACTCTGAAGAAGCACAGACTAGAATATGCAGGCTCCACAGAGGGGAAAAAAACGTTGTGAAGTCTGAAGTCAGTTACCATGTCTCCCCACATCCCATAATTTCCAGCATAGATGCACCATCAACATTTCCTTGTCAGGCTAACATTTGTTAGCATAGGTATCTCATACCGTGCATTGGAACTGCAGAAAAAGGCCTTGCTCACAAGAAAGCCCAACACTTGAACCCACTATGTAGCACAAATTCACAAGTGTGAACGGGAAGACAAGGTGACCAAAAAGCTTGCCAGGTGCAGACTGTAGTGACTGATTGTAACTGAGTTCCTGGATGCCTGGCAATTCATCCAGGCCTCTTCTACACCGTATCTTCACTAAAACTTAGAGAATGCTACGAGATACTTAGTGTACACCTTTGCTTAATTGGATAAAAGATGCTACAATATTTACACCCTCAGATAGTGAAGCCGATACCATGCAGGGTTTCTAGTTTTTAAATTTTATTTCCAGTGAAGGAACTCAAAACTATGCACTGGGATACATCCCAGCCTTGATACTATATTTTAATTTCTTTTATTTTCTGCTTCCTTTT
Organism: Psammomys obesus; assembly: GCF_907164565.1. Taxonomy (NCBI): domain Eukaryota; kingdom Metazoa; phylum Chordata; class Mammalia; order Rodentia; family Muridae; genus Psammomys; species Psammomys obesus. Next base: position 507,664 of record NW_026592439.1, on the reverse strand, counting down.
ATTTTTAACCATATTTTGATTGACACATAACTATGTACGTTTAAGGAAAACAATGTAATTTTGGTATGTTTATGCAATCAGTGGTGCATGATTACATCAAATCAATACACCCCATACTCCACTTACTATAATTTTCACAGTGAGTCATATGTGGTCTACTCTTAGCTCTTCTGAAGTATATGCTCCATGCGGTCTCACACATGCTAGCCAACAAAGCCATGTTTGTAAAACGAGTTATTATTGATACACTGCTGTCTGCTAGGTCTCAAAACCCATACCCCTTCTCATCCAAAGTTTTACAGTATTTGACCTGCATCTTCCCCTTTCCCTACAGTGTCAGAGGGCTTTGAGCATGAAATCAGCACATGCATATCTTAATCAAAAAGGAAATTTCTGACAATTCAAGCTGGATAGAGAAAAATGAGAGTAGTTAGGAGGCCATAACAGTGGCTTGAATTAGGAATAAAGAGAAAGTAAGCGAAAGCAGGTAGAGATGGGGCATGTTGGTGGTTTCCTGATCTTACCATCAAACCATGCCAGGATGCAAGAGAAAGCCAAGGGAGTCCACGCTTGGCAGCCAGAAAGCTTGGCCAATGGTCCCTGTCAGAAGTGGCAGGGAGGGGAGTTCTGCAGGATGTAAGGAAGATGGGGAGGGGCCTTCTTTCACAGAGTCGCAGGAGCCCAGCTGTGTCTGGGCAAGTGGAGGCATCCCAGGCTAACACAGGAGGAGGGCAGAGCTGTACCTGAGGATGGTAGCTACGAGGTTGCATCTCCTGCTCCCTTGAAAATACTCCCTACTGCAAGCCAATGTCCCCGCATTCCTTCAGCTGCTTCCAGCGCTGAGAGGAAGGCAGGCCAGGGATAGGTGGGCCAGGGATGCCCAGAAATGAGAGAAATGCAGAAAGAAGGCATTACCTGGGCAGGAGAGGCTGGCGTGGACAGAGCTGGAGCTCTGGCTGACAGGATTCTTGTCAGTACAGCGATAGCTGTCACTGTCACATGTCCATGGGACATTGGGAATGGTGTCCCCACAGGACACAGCTGCCCCCTGGCCCCGGGGTCCCAGTGGTACTGAACATCCTCTCCAGCCTGTTCCGGGGAGCAGAGCAGGGTAAGATGCAGGTCTCATGTCCATGATCTGTGAGCTGGCAGGGATCCTGGGCTCCCCCAACCTCTCTGGAACAAGAAGGGAAGTGTCGAGCTGTAAGAAAGCTCAGGATCGGTCAAGCAGGACATACGAAAGGCAAAGGCCCAGATGTGGGTCTCTTCACTCTCCTCATCATAGACTCAGAGGATGAAGTCTTGGGTGAGGTTCAGCAGGGGACTCCGAAGAGTCGTCCAGGCTTCGTAGGGCCTAGCATCCTCCAGCCCAAAAGGGCTGATCTGAAGACAATGGCCGTGGTGGAGAATGCTTACTCAGCCCCTGTAATGCTCAGGAACATCAGAAGCTGGAACTGCTTTGCCTCCCAGTTCTAGGTTCAGGACAGCAACCAGCCTTCAGAGCTCCAAGTAACGCTGTCTACCTCCTGCTCTGCTGGGAACTCCAGGGCTGGAAGGGCCAACTCCCCCGGGGTGCCAGTCACTATCTTGGCCACTGTAGCTTATAGTAGGGTTCTTGGCCCTGCAGCCAGAGAAAGGAGAGCAGAGTGTGTGTATCCATATCTCCTGCTCATGTGAGGCAGCCACAGGCCCTGCCACTCCTGCCTCCCTAGGACCACACAGGCCCAGCACCACCTTGCTTCTGCAAGGGTGTTAGCCCTCTTTCTAAGGGTTCCTCAGGGGGCCAGGGTTACTTCTCCAACTTCTCTGTCTACTCCAAAGCTGCTGTGAAGGAAGCACGCTAGGATTTCTGGGCAGTGTGGCGCGTGTGTAGGAGTTTGGCACGTTGACAGGGTGGAGGCTGCTGTTACTGACTGGGTTCGTGGCCATACAGACAAAGGTCAGAGCACTGCCCTCGAGACTCGTGGAGATACTCAGATCATACCCTATGTGGGACAGTACAGTCCTGGGACACACGGGTGTCCAGCCGTAGGTCACAGTGCCTCCTCTGCTTTCTGCCACACACATCAGGGTGACCGCACAGCGTAAACCCTTATCACCAGTCCTGGATGTCAGGATCACACGGGGCTGAGCCATCTTCTCTTTGTGTGCAAAAGGGAACAGGCTGGGAACCAGGAAGTCTCTTTCCTTTCACAGGAAGGATTGCACAAGAAAGGGTCACCCAAATTTGTATCACCCTGAGCACTCAGGAGGCACAGCAGAGGGAAGATCTGCCCACATTGCTCTAGACCTTCGGCCGTTGCAAGATTACGCTACTCAGTCTCTCATTTGCCTTCCATGGCGTAAGCAAGGCAAGTACCGCATCTGTCTCATTTCCCAGGCTCAGAGTGCTTGGGTAACTTGCCCAAAGTCCCACTGTCATGCCAGGATCACGGGACGGACCCTCAGAGACCACCAGGAGAAGACTCGATGCAAGAACAAGAGAGCTTTATTACGAGAGCAATCAAGCTCGGGACCCAAGTCTCAGGGACACAGCAGTAGAGAAGTGGGACCCCGAGCCCTGAGTGAGCAGGGTTTTTAAAGGGAAAAACTGCAAGCAGGGGGTTTCCATGACAGCAACCAGGGGGGTTCATGCGTTGAGGTTACAGGATTGGGTAAATCCCATAGGGGCGAGGTGACCTTCTACATAATCACAATTGCCATTCTTCTAAACTACATCTGGAATGTTGGGGAGAATTTTCCCAACCGAGTCTCATTGATTATTGCCAGGGAGATTGTCTCTATTTTCTATCAAGCATTTATTCTGTGATATCTCCTGGAGGCTGTTGCTAAGAGAGTTGACTTTGTTTTCTGCCAAGTGCATATTCTGTGATATTTCCTGGTACCTGAGTTCAGCTCCCTGTCAGGATGGCTCCTCATTTCAAAACGGAGTCACCCAGGATAACTTAAACTCTTCACCACCTTTTTAAATGGTGAATCCCAGACAGGAATGCTGTGGCTCTGATCCTATTCTGGGGTTCTTAGCCTTCACCCAGAATCTATGTTGTAATTGTGCCTTGTGCCCAGCAGGGGGCTCTGTAGCATACCCTGGGTTTCCGTATAACGAGTGGCAAAGGTTTCCTGAGAACTTGCCTGTGCAGTTAGGGTTTCTCCCTATCCTTTGCCCTCCCTTTGACCTACATGTCCTCTCTTCTTTCCCCAGGCACAATCCTCTTCCTCCACTTTCCATTTTCTCATTATTTATTGGAACCAGGAACATTTTGGGAAGCAGCAAGATCAGCTACAAAGGTAAGCAAACTAGGCTGGACAAAGCCGTAGCCTAAGAAGGTTGCTCCTCTGTCCATCCCTGCGGCTTAGTCCCCAGCAGCCCCAGGGCTTGTGCCCAAAGTGCCCTTTGGCTGGAATTCTACGGCCAAGAAGACTCTCTTCTGCTTCTTCCCAGGGTGTCTTCTGTAAGATGAGCTCTGGAGAAAACTCATCTCCTTAGACTCCTATAGTACCCCTGCCTGTGTCTTCACTGGTGTAGGGGCAACCCATAAAAGCATGGCATCCCAGAATCAGGGGCTGCGTGGATGAGGCAGGCCATCCCAGAGTGATGGGCCTGTGTGTAAGGCACACCCTGACAGGTCAGGAAGCTTCCTCTCTTGCTAAATATTGTTATCCTGGAGCTCATCCTGCTGGGACACCCATCAGCATGACAAGAGAACTCCCCTTCAGCTCTGTCCAGGTTCCTGCAGCCTCAACCCCAGTGCTTCAGGGATCAGACCATAAACGGCCTCGCCTCGATCAGTTTCCCAGCAAAAATACTTTCCACAGTCATGCGCAACTGGTAGGGAGTTATCTCACCAATGAAACTATCTAAGGAGCATTTCCTGTCACACAACCCAAAGAAAACAAGATGCCTTCCCTCTCAACATTAGTCTTCCCTCATCTATAGCCAACCTTCTCCAGAAGCGCTCTCTGCCATGGCCTTTTAGGACTTTGCTCATCACCCTCAGGGAAAGCTGGAGCCACAGCCATGGAGTCACAGCCATGGCCAAATCCCAGAACAGAAAATGACAGGCAGGCAGGCCAATGAGACACTGCCGTGAGACTCTCCCTGGCCTCTCCCTCTCCCTGGATGCTGCCACAAACAGTTCCTCCTGGTTTGATCCCCATAGTATATAGGTGCAGAACATAACCCATCCATGACCCCCCATTAAGCCCATCCCAACCCCCTACCTCCCACCCTTCATCCAGCTACAGTCTAGACCAGAATCCTCAGTGTCACGTTTTCCACCATTTTCATCCCCATCACCTGGGCTCTTTTATTTCAATAGCATCTTTGTTGGTATGGTAGCAAGGCCCTTGTGGCTCTGGACCCTTGCTTTCCCACTTCTTTTCTATATGCGTGTAAACTAAGTCAACCAAAAAGTGGTTCATGGCTTCCTTACTGGCCAGGTGAATCAGGTTCTGGCCTTTCCAAAGTGGTGTGTACTTCACCGCACACAAGTTTCCTTGGTGTTTCCCCTGCTAAAAGTTTTAACATTTTCTTTGAGGATAATAAGCGGTGCCCCTCATTTGCTTAGTGTGTTTATTCTCAGAGAAAAGTATTGCTTCTATTTTAGCAGCGACGAAGCTCAGAACCCCAGGAATAGATTGTGGCAAAACCCAGTTCTCTGGTCCTAAAATCATTCAGTGTCCTCAGTCTGCTTAGGCTGGTTTAAAGCAGATCCCAGGCCTTCATGTCTTTTGGCAACTCTTCTTTAAGAGTCTTTTACAGTTAGCCTATGCTAGTCTAGTGGTTAGAAAAGGCATTGTAAATGCGAATAAAGGCTGTAAGGATAACCCACCTGCCTTCCCCAGGACCTTTGCCCCAGACTTGCAGTTAGTACTTCTGGGTGTGGGTGATAGGAGGGTGCCTCCGGGTTGATCTGGACGCTGGAAGGACCCGCATCCTCAAGGCTCAGGTTGCCCACAACGCTCATGCGGACCCTAGTATCTGGTTTTTGCCTGGTAAAAAGTGCTAGCTCTCCAGTTCCTACCACAGTGAAGGAGGTAAATGTCTTTGGTTCTGACCAGGATGTCTGGGAGATGCTGTACACCTGCTGTGAAGACAGCAGCTGCAGGGGGGAAAAGTGACTCACTCCCCATGGGTCCCATTTACCACCAGGGATTTTGGGTCCACTCTGGAAGCACCTGGCCCTGTAAATAAAGAAGTTGTAGGGCATCCTGAGTGAGCAGGAAGGCTAAGCATGTCCAAGAGTGTTGTACCCAGATCAAGAGACCCCAAAAGACCACCAGAAGTTGAGTCCATTGCAAAACACATGAGGGTTTATTTAATATAAGCTGGAGCGCCAGTCGCAAGCTCCCTGGGGAAACAGAGAGGAATGCAGCAAGGCAGTCTAGGGGAAAAAGGTTTTTAAAAGGAAAAACCACAAGGAGGGAGTTACATGCCTTGGCATTACATGATTGGGTAAGGGAAAATGACTTTTGAAATGATTGGTTTACTTTAGGCGCCAAGTCCATAAACGGTTCTGGCCCGGCCATCTGGGTAGCAACTGTATCTCTAGTGGGCAGGAATAGAATACAGTTGGGCTGGTTCCTCTCCCCAGGTGGCTGGACATGTCTCCACCTTGCTGGCCTTTGTTCAGGCTTGTGCTTTAAGCTTTAAACCAATATCCAAAAAATAATAATTTTTAATTCTTTGTTCTTTCAAGAGCAAACCCGGGACATATTAACTCCATTGCTAGACGGTAAGTCAAATAGAGCAGGGGTGCAATTCCCATGCTTCCCAGCAGAGGGCACTCTTCAACAGAGACAGAAAGAAAGAGCTACAGGGATGTAGTTCTCCAAGATACCTAAGGCTCCCAGCAGCCACGGAGTCGCTCCTGCTGACTGATGAACTAAAGTCAGAATGCATTTCAGGGATTCTTGTTCTGAAGCATCCCCAGAACTGCCAGCCCAAAAAGGCTCTTCAGCGGGACAGCCAGGACTCCTGAAAGCAGTATTAGCACCCCGCTAGTTAAGGCAGTTTAGAGATTCTTAATTTTCTTCCCAGTGAAAGGGGGTGTGACAGCCAGGATTTTTCGAGAGTTAAATGAAATAAGGCAGTAAAACACTACTCACTATTTTTATCAGCACTCACTATAATTATAACGATTCAGTAGGATCCATCATGTGTATTCTTCAAAATTCTCTCTCTCTCTCTCTCTCTCTCTCTTTCAAAACTATGTTTTCTGGGGGAAGGGTATATGTTCATGCCACAGCCATGTGCAGGCCAGAGGCCAACTTACAGGACTCAGTTCTCTCCTTCCAGAATGTGGGCTCTGAGAGCAAATCTCACAGTAATCAGCCTTGGTGGCAAGTTCTATACCACTAAGCCATCTCTCAGACTTCCTAGAGATCTCTGCACTCTACTAGTGGACATACCTTGTTAGCACATCACCAAATTTTTCAACATCCTTGTCAAGATTTTTTTTCTTTTCTCTTCTTTTCTCTTCTCTTCTTTTCTTTTCTTTTCTTTTCTCTTCTCTTCTTTTCTGTTATTTTCTTTTCTTTTCTTTTCTTTATTGAGACAGGGTCTCACGTAGTACAGAAAGGACTCCAACTCAGGGTGTAGCTAAGGGTGACCTTGAATTCTTGTTCCTCTGACTCTGCCTCCCAATTACAGCACTGCCTGTCTTGTCCAGACCTTTCTTTAAACGAAATTGCTCTATCTGACCTGGAATTCACTATGTAGCTGGCCTTAAACTCATAAACATCCACCTGCCTGAGTCTCCCAAAGGCTGGGGTTAAAGGCATGCACCACCAGGCAACAAAGCAGGCACTTTGCCCCGCACCCCCCCCACACCTGAAATCTTGTTTACTACACTGCAGGAATCTCCGAGCTGAGTTTCTCTTCCTGGTGGCTAATCCTGGTTGTCAACTTGACACACTGGGAAAGGGAACCTCAGTTGAAGAATTGCCTCCATCAAAGTGGCCTGTGGCCATGTCTGTGGGGCATTTTCTTGGTTGCTAATTGATACAGGAGGGTCCAGCCCATTGTGGTGGTGCCATCCCTATGTGGCTGACCGCGAGCCTGAGACCAAGCCAGGAAGCAGCCTTCCTCATGCTTTCTGCTCCAAGCTCTTCCCTTGGGTTCCGTTCATAACAGACAATAACCTTTTATAAAGCAAAAACCCTTTCTCCATCAAGTCGCTTTTGGTCATGGAGTTCATCACAGCAGCAGAAGCCAAACTAGGACATTCCCCAGGTCACACTGATACCTCTTTTTCCCAGTCACACCCATGGGATGGGGCTTGAAATATAGAAAGACCAGAAGTATTTTTCTAGACTTGAACTGAGAATCTGTGATCCTTTTGGATCGGTGGTTATTTTAAAACAAAGCTCCTCCTACCCATTCCTTCTCAACAGGCCCCAGAGATGCTACGGTAGGCAGTGACCATTAAGTGCCTGGCTAGAAAGCATGGAGTGGGAAAGTCCTGGGTGTATGGGGTGGGGGTGAGGCTGGAGAGATGGGAGGATACAAGGGAGGAGAGAAGCAGGACAGGATCTTCTTGGTCTCTCTCCATTCTCTGTGGTTTTCTGAGAGTTGCTGCTTCTTCCTACCGCCTTGTTTCATACACTGGTGACCATCTGCCAGAACATTTCAGCTAATTGCTCCATCAGCCATTTGTAAAAAACTGGAGTAGTACAGTCTGCCTTATCCATCTCAAAAACTGTCATAGGGATTCAGTTCTTTAGCATCTTGGTGAGTAGTGTTATGAACTACCAAGCCATAAGCTCTTAAAAGTGCTTCATGAGTGGGTCATCAGTATGTTAAAAAGTACCTGATGTTTGTAGTGGGGATAGCCCTTGTGGTCAGGGACATCTAACCAGCACAACTTGCGTTTCTCCTGAAGGAGAATGAATGTGAAAGCCTAAAACTAACAAGACTAAGAAAAGAACTGAACAGTCACTGTAGTCTGGATCCAGCTTCCCCTGACCTAAGCCTGAACTTCCTTCTGTCATTTCTTAGCTTCTTGGCAATGAGCAGCAAGAAGGGACAGGAACTGACAAGTACTAAGTACCACTACTAAAGTCATTCATGGAACACAGAAGTCTCAGTTCTTAATAGTGTGAATGACCACTGGGGGCAGTAAGGAAAAGGAGAAATGAGAAAGAGACACAGGACCAGATACCAAACAAAAACCCTTATGAGTCCTTAAGAAACTATATGTGTCACAAAACAAGCTCTACTGGCAAAATGAAAAAGAGGAAGAGGAAGAAGAAGAAAAAAAAAAAAAAGAAAAAGACAAAGAAGAAGGTGGTGCTGAGTCAGGTGAGTCTTGTAAATGGCTGTGGCTGTCCCTAGCTCATGCTACCATCATTGAGAGCCTTGGGAAATGCCCAGGCTCCCTGTATATCATTAGTAGAAGAAAGGTGACTTCAGGAAGTTAGGCAAAGTCTGGGCCTGTATAACTGGTTCAGCACAGACATGCTAGCTCAGGCAGCCACACACATACACTCCCATCAAGGCAGCACCTTCCGGGAAAACACACCATTCCTGGTATAAACTCGTATGCATGGCAGGAGGAAGACCTTAGGAGCTAGAAGAAGGGGTGGGTATCGTTACGCATGAGAGGACCACAGAGCAGGAAGGACCGTGCTAGAGGATGGCACATCTTCACTGCGGGCTAGCCTATCTCACAGCAGCAGCTGGACTGCCCACGAGTTAGCACCAGCCCACATGCTTTTTCTGGTTTTCCTCTCACCACTTTAACCACATGTAGCTTTGAGTCACAAGGTATGAAGGTGAGAGGATATGAAAGAAGGAACAGTGGATATCACCCAAGGGAGCTATTTAAAAGTCAAAGCTGACAACGTTGCAGCCTAGTGCTGGGTCTGTAGCTCAGCAGCAGAATACTTGCTTGGTAGCTACAGGGTCTGCATTCAACCACAAGAACTGAAAAAAATTAAGTCACACTCTTGCTCATTTGAATCCTGCAAAAGTCTAAGCCTGGTATCCTCCACAAGACTAAGAAGTCCAAGGTCAATATCCTGATGGACAAGACCTTCGTGATTGGCTTGCACCTTGAGTTCTGTCATTAAAATCTACACCTTGAGTCCCAATCCCTGCAGGTTTTCTCTAAAACAGTCATAATTTCTCACCATTTCAAGTCCAAGTCTACTAATCAACACAGTTTTGCTTACTGAGGTACCCCAGCACTGACATGCTTTTTCCAAATGTCTTCCCATTGCCTATATCAAACATCACCAACTTGAAAACATGGAAAAAGTTCCCCAGACACCTTTTGCTAGATTGATGCTAGGGTGTCCATCTTTTACTCTTTGGACTTGGGTACTCCTGATTTGGGGGGCCTTTAGCTGTGAACCAGGGCACTTAAACATCATCATCACCACCACCATTACTACCACACCTCCTAATTCATAGGCCTTTAGATATGGACTAGAATCAGATATATTAATGTCATTCTGATTAATGTCTAGAATCAGAAATATTAATGTTATCAGCCCCTCACACTAAGATATTCTACTGCTGTCTTAGTTTTCTTCCTATGTTGTAATGAGTTCTAAGACCACATCGTGGAGAAGAAATTGTGAAGGAAACCCAAGGCAGAAACCCAAGCAGGGCAGGAACCTAGAAGCATGAACTAAAGCAGAAATGATGAAAGATTGCTGCTTACTGGCTTAGCCGCCAGGCTCACATAGAGTTACCTTGTTTCTACCCCACAGAACATCTTCTAGGAGTATCATAGACCTTACATTATGTTGGGCCCTCCCAGATCAAGCACTAATCAAGATGTATTCACAGACTTGCCTACATGTCAATCTGATGGAGGCATTTTTTCCTTCTTCCAAGATGACCCTAGTTTATGTCAAGTTGACAAAAAACTGACTAGCACAACTGGCTTCCTGACACACTAGCTTTCAGATCATGAGACCCATCAACATCGTAATTGTATGAATAGTTATATAATTGTATAAGCTCAGTCCTATAATCTCTTTCTCACATGTGTATGTAAACTATTTAAAGAGATATGAAAGGGTATCTTCAATGGCCACCCCTAGTCAATCATTTATACAAAACCAAAACTAAGTGGCTCTACATGTGGTCCATCTGACCATTTTTTTAACTAATACCCTGATATCTCCTAATATCCTCTACAAGGTGGTGATAGAAAAGAGAGTTTAGAAATTCAAATTCCCAGCCCAAGCCTACTATAAATAACATAAGGGTAGAACTGCTGGAGGAATCCATCCCCAACTTCAAATTGTACTACAAAGCTATGGCAATAAGAGCAGCATACTATTGGCACAAAAACAGACACTTTGACCAGTGGGAAAGAACTGGATACCCAGAAATAAGTTCACATACTTAAGGACAGTTTTTTTTTTTAATAAAAAAGCCAGAAATACAACTGGAAAAAAAACACAGCATCTTCAAAATATGGTGCTGGTCAAACTGGATAACTGCATATAGAAGAATGCATATAAATTCATCCTTATTACCCTACAAAACTCTCAACTCCAAATGGGTCAAACACCTCAATGTAAGACAAGATACACTGGATCTGACAGAAGGAAAAGCGGAGTATAACCTTGAACTCATTGGCATAGAAAGAGGCTTTCTGAACAGAACATTAATAAGAACACTAAGAACACTAATTAATAAATGGGATTTAATGAAACTGAAAATCATCTGTAAGGCAAAGGGCATGTTATTCGGGCAAAGTAGCAGCCTACAGAATGGGAGAATATTTTTATTGACTATACATCTGATAGAAGGTTAATATCCAACATATATAAAGAACCCAAGAACCTAGATATAAAAACAACAAATACTCAAATTTTATGTGTTTTCACTCTGGCCTTCATCTGGAGACAGGGATAGGTAGGATATTTTGCCAAGTTCATTTCCTTTAGTTTGTGTGAGGATCACACAAGACAAGCAGTCGAGGTAAACAGGTTTGACTTCTCAATGAACCCCTTCATTGTATCAAGGTGCTTTGCTCTGACTATAAAAAGGAACTGTGGAATTAACTGGTGTTACAGTTATTACTGGCAGCCCTCTCGAACTGATCCCATGTTGGGTTTTTTATTTTCTTTCAGTCCTCACTCCCCACTCAAGAACTGTTCCACTCTGCCAGTGAGCTCTGGCAATTTTAAAATGGAGTATAGCTCTAAACTGAGAACTTTCAAGAGAGGAAACACAAATGGCTGAGAAGCACATTAAGAAATGTTCAACCTTCTTAGCCATCAGAGAAATGCAAATCATTTATTTCATTTTACACCACTCAGAATGGCCAAGATCATTAAAACAAATGACAGCTCACACTAGTGAGCATACAGAGTAAAGAAAACACTCATCCATTGCTAGTGGAAATGCAAACTTGTACAGCCACTAAGGAAATCAGTGTGGTGGTTCCTCAGGAAGCTGATAATTGATCTACTTTAAGATTCAGCTATACCACTCTTGGGCATATGCTTAAAGAAAATTTCATCCTACTACAGAGACACTTGCCCAGCCATATTCGTTGCTGCTCTATTCATAGTAGAAATTGGAAACAACTTAAATGTCTGTCAGCAGATGAATGCATAAAGAAAATGTGGTGCATTTACACAATGGACTATTACCTAGCCATTAAAAAAAATGAGATCATGGAATTTGCTGATAAATGGATAGAGCTAGAAAAAAATCATTCCAAGTAAGGCAACCTAGAAAGACAAATATGGTACAAATTCACTTATATGTGGATGTTAGCTGTTAAGTCATTGTTAAGCAAGCTATAAGCCATATAACCACGGAGGTTAGATATAGAGTAAGGGACTAGGCAGGACTGGATGTTTTTCCCTATAAAGGGGAAATTAAAATAAGGTAGTAATGGGTGGATAGAGGGGCAGAAAGGGACTAGAGCAGGAGAATCAAACAAGGAAGGGGAGGTAAGAGGTGGCAAAGAAGAGAAAATGGAGAGAAACATCTATAACAGCCATTTGAGGGAGGCAGTTATAGAAATACAATACAGTACAAGCTCATTAAAACACATATGTATATGAAGTGGACCAAAATGAAATTGCCAAATTATGAGAGAGACATCTCTCATCAGCAAATGATGTTTTCAGTACCTAGAATGGGTTACATCTAATCTAGTTGTTGGCCAAATGCATCGCCATGGGAAACCTCAAACAACCCAAGCTATTGGTTGCTCTCTACAAACTAACAGTAAGACCCTAGATGAAGACAACACCTACACAGCTTATTGAGCTGGAGAAGTAGAGCTGATAGCTACCAAAAGCCGTCATCCCTATGGACTAATGTTCATGGTACTGGAAGAAAATCTGCATACTACCAAAGAGGAAATGTAAATACCAACTCAGCTACAAACCCTTTAATCTACAGTTGTGATCTCCTTGCAAGAAACACTGGTGCAATATTGGCACAAAGCCACTTGGAGTAACCAACCAAGACCTGATTTGGTTTAAGGCCCATTCCATCAGATGAAACCCATAAGAACCTGAGATTAAATAAGCCAGAGTCTTAGCGAGAAACCAAACACTACCGTCCTGCTAAAGAAACATAGCAATAAAATGACTCCTAACAGCATTCTATGATGGTCATAAATCAGCGCCTTGTTCAGCCATCATCAGAGAAGCTTCCTCCTGCAGCATATGGGAACAAATACAGAGACCCACAGCCAGACAATGTACAGACAACAAGAGAGCAGAGAACTATGTCTCCATCAAATTCCTCTCCTCAGGACTCAGGAAACCCTTCAAAAAAGGAGGTAGAGAGAATCTAAGAGCCAGAGGAGATGGAGGACACCAAGAAAACAAGGCCTTCTAAACACAGCAGGACCAACACACCCATGAACTCATGGAGATGGCCATCATGCACAGGGTCTGAACCAGATGGGGTCCTAGAGCTGAGAGAAGTGGACACTCTCTGATGTCTAGCCCAGAAGCTATCTCCAGTTGATAACCACTTGCAAATTAAAAAAAATCTGTTTCCTTCAAGGGAGTCCCACTGGGGAAACGAAGTAGGCCATGCCCAGCAGTGGTGGCCAACAAAAACTAAACTCAACAATGTCCTTGGAGGTTCTTTGTCTCATAATATTTGTCTAAGGACTTTTTTGTTAAACCTTCTAGATTATATATATATATATATTATGGTTCCAAATTCTGTGTTTTTTTTTGAATTCTTGTGTGTGCCAAAGCGTGTGTCTCTGTGTCTATATGTGTTTCTTAAGCTTCTTCTTTGGCTCCTTTTCCTCTGTTTGGTTGTTTTGTTTAATTTTGATTTGGTTGTTTTAAATCTGATTTTATTATTATTATTTAGATACCTGTTTGTTTTCTTTTTAATTTAATTTTTTATTATTAGTTACATTTTATTAACTCTGTATCCCATCTGTATCCCACTCCCTTATTCCCTCCCAATCCCACCCTCCCTCCCTCATCTCCTCCCTGTCCCTTTCCAAGTCCACTGATAGGGGAGGACCTCTTCCCCTTTCATCTGACCCTGTTTTATCAGGTATCTTCAGGACTGGCTGCAAAGTTCTCCTCTGTAGCCTAGCAGGGCTGCTCCTCCCTTGGGGGGGGGGGTGAGGTCAAAGAGCCTGCCATTGAGTTCCCATCAGAAATAGTCCCTGTTCCCCTTACTATGGGAAACCAATTGGTTACTGAGCTACCACGGGCTACATCCAAGCAGAGGTTCTAGGTTATATCTATACATGGTCCTTGGTGGACTGTCAGTCTCTGTGCCCAGATATATTTGGTCCTTGTGGAGCTCCAATCCTTTCCACGTCATACTAACTCCCCTTCTTTCATATGATTCCCTGCACTCTGCCCAAGGTTTGGTTATGAGTCTTAGTATCTGCTTTGAAACACTGCTAGGTAGAGTCTTTCAGATGCCTTCTACAGTAGACTCCTGTCATACATCCAATGCACATCCCATTTGTCTTTCTAAGTGAGGATTGATCATCTTACCCCGTGTCCACTTTCTTGTTTATCTTCTTTAGGTGCATAGATTTCATTATGTTTATCATATCTTGTAGGTCTAAATAAGCAAGTATATACCATGTTTGTTTTTTGCCTTCTGGGATACTTCACTCAGAATGCTCTTTTCTAGATCCCACCATTTGCCTGCAAATTTCATGCTTTCCTCGTTTTTGACTGCTGAGTAGTATTCCATTGTGTAAAAATACCACAATTTCTGTATCCATTCCTCAGTTGATGACCATCTGGGTTGTTTCCAGGTTCTGGCTATTACAAATAAAGCTGCTACATTGAGCAAATGTCCAGCAATAGTAATAAAAACTGCATGGTATTGGCATAGAAAAGAAAGGAGGATCAATGGAACCAAATAGAAGACCCAGAAATAAGCCTGTTTGTTTTCTAATGAGAAACAGAATGCATGGATCTAGATAGGAGGAGGGTGAGGAAGAAATAGAAGTTGGAGATGGAGAAACTATAATAGTGCATACTGTATGAAAATATCTATTTTCAACAAGGAAATCATGAAATTTTCAGGCAAATGGTGGGAACTAGAAAAGATCATCCTGAGTGAGGTATCCCAGAAACAGAAAGACACACATGGTATATACTCACTTATAAGTGGATATTAGACATATAATATAGGATAAACATACTAAAATCTGTACACCTAAAGAAGTTAAGCAAGAAGGAGGACCGTGGGTAAGATCAATCCTCATTCAGAAAGGCAAATGGGCTAGACCTCAGAAGAAGGAGAAAACAGGGAGCAGGACAGGAGCCTACCATGGAGGCTCTGAAAGACTCTATCCAGCAGTGTATCAAAGCAGATGCTGAGACTCATAGCCAAACTTTGGGCAGAGTGCAGGGAATCTTATGAAAGAAGGGAGAGATAGAAAGACCTGAGGGGAAGGGGCTGGAGAGATGGCTCAGTGGTTAAGAGCACTGTGTGCTCTTCAAAAGGATCCAGGTTCAATTCATGACACTCATGGCAGCTCACAACTGTCTGCAATACCAATTCCAAAAGATCTGACACCTTCACACTAATGTACATAAAGTAAAAATTAAATAATTAAAAAAAAAAAAAAGGCCTGGCAGGAACAGGAGCTCCACAAGAAGAGCAACAGAACCAAAATATTTGGGCCCAGGGGTCTTTTCTGAGACTGATACTCAAACCAAGGACCATGCATAGAGATAACCTAGAACCCCTGCACAGATGTAGCTCAGGGCAGCTCAGTCTCCAAGTGGGTTCCCTAGTAAGAGGAACAGAGGCTGTCTCTGACATGAACTCAGTGGCTGGCTCTTTGATCACCTCCCCCTGAAGGAGGGCAGGACAGCCTTACCAGACCACAGAGGAAGACAATGCAGCCAGTCCTGATGAGACCTGATAGGCTAGGGTCAGATGGAAGGAAAAGAGGACCTCCCCTATCAGTAGACTAGGGGAGGGGCATGGGAGGAGAAGAGGGAGGGAGGGTAGGATTAAGAGGAAACAAGGGAGAGGGCTACAGCTGGGATACAAAGTGAATAAATTGTAATAAATAAAAAAATTAAGTTAAAAATATGAAAAAAGATTAAAAAATAATTTCAATGTAAACACATCTTAAGTTCTGCTATACTCATGAGACTGAATTAATCATTACCAGAATTTTTTTTAAAATTGTGCTGTGCTTAAATATGGCTAAAATAAACCAACTGATGTCACATTCTAGAAGTTTGATCCAGCACTGGCTACATATATATATGTATATGTATGTATATATAGATATAGATATATAGATATAGATATTCAATAGAAAAAAAAAACTAAATTTCTCCAAATGTGTCTTGAAGGATTTGAAGCACTATCCCCTATCACCATACACAAGGATAAAATTACCAAAAGTTCAGCCCAGAGCCTTTTCCAGCAATTGACTGAACTGCGATGCCAGCTGAGGCTGAGACTAAAAGGGTGTTACTTTTTTAGAGCAGGCTAGAGTTGGAGAAAATGGGATCCTATATGTTGTGTGGGGGGGGGGGAAACAGATCAATATTGCGATATGGAGCCCCTAAATTCTGATGAGCAATTTTTTCCAATGGAAGGTGACTTCCCACAAGTACTGAAATACCACAAATGGTACATTTGTGGACTAAAGTGACCCTTTGTTTCTTTCAAACCATAGTGGATCATTTTCTGGGTATTTCTTCCTATTCTATGTCCTCTACAAAAACCCACAAAGGATGTGGGATTTGAGAGAGAGCATCTCAAACCACAATGTATACCAACCTGTAATGAAACCAAGGGACCTTTCTTAGTGCACGTGTGTGTGTGAAGAAATCGCCTGGAGCCCTACTTTTTGGTGTATCGGGAACAGCCTCCCTTCAATCTAAGGACAATCAACCACAAGGGGACATTATGACCATCAACATACCAAGATAAAGCTGTAGTTCTCTTTATTACCACATATCTAACTCCTTTCTGGACTTCTCAAGATTTCTCGATTGACCCCATTGCTGTCTATCAGTTAAGACATTCTGCTGCCATGGGCTTAAGACATCCTGTTGTTTTTATCAACTGAGGCTTTATCATGAGAGTTGGGACCATGGTTTTACAGCTTGACAGATTGTACAAACAAGAATAGGGTTTGAACTGTGTTTTAGGAAGCCTTTCTCCTAGGTTCCTTGTTCATGTCTACCTAATACCTAACAACGAAAAGGTACCCAGGGTGAACATGAGAAGGCACACCAAAAGAACTACCTCGTATCTTTTCACCAATTCAAGGAGCATCTACAGGAGTAGTCACTGGTGGTGTGGAATAACAGTGGAAGGAATGTAAAGCCAGATCAACCCAAATGTATTGGTGTGGGCTCACTAAGCTGACGTTTCCATTGGAAGATGCATCCAAGGATTTCTTAAGACATCTTAAGAGATCTCTGTTGTGTGAGTGAATATGTGAAATAAGGACCAAAATCTTGAGGCAGATTTTAACAGAAAGACGTGGAAAGGTCAAGAGGACAAGAGAAAGAAAGATGACCTCACTGGATGTGGTTTAAGCCTTCCATAGGTTAAGAGTAAAAAATGTCAACACAGCTAAACCACTTATAAGACTAGCTGCAAAGGACTGCGCTTCCCTTTCTGAGAAAATCCCACAAACAAGATTCTTAAGACAATTAATGAATCGTGCTTACAGTTAAAATATAGTTTTTTGTCCCCCACACATAGGAAGAATTCCTTTGACCCTTAAGACTTATGTTTTTTTATTGTCAACATTCCTTCCTTATCTAGAAACCTACACAATGAATCTTACACACCACTTTATACTCTCACTCATAAAAGAAAGATATTTTAGATAAAATATGAATACCAAAACATTTTATTCACTCTTCAAACCCAGATATAGACGGCATGCCTTAAACAATGTAACTTCAAAAGCCACAAAATCAGATGTGTATAGCTACTGCTAAGGCATCACTTGAATTTCCACGCTGGGTTCAACCTCTCTTTGAGTGTACTTTCCTTTCCCAGTAAACTCTAACTTGCTTCTGACTGACTTGTCCTGAAATTCTTTTCTGCAGCATAAATCAAAATCCCAACTCTGTACTACAGAAATACATATTCAGCCACATTTACTGAGGCACTGTTTACAACAACTAACTTAGGCACTCAGACGAGATGTCCATCAACAGAAGACAAATAAAATATACACACGAAACAGCATTTTTTCCAACTGTAATTAAGATGAGATTATGATATTTTCAGGAAAATCAACAGAACTGGAGATCATTATATTGAGGAAAATAATCCAGATTCAGAAATCTAATTATTACATATTTTCTTTCAAATATAGAACCTACATGACACACGCTATGTATGTATGTATGTATGTATGTATGTATGTATGTATGTATGTAT
>NW_026592439.1:462149-489797 GCF_907164565.1 Psammomys obesus | reverse complement strand
TATGTATGTATGTATGTATGTATGTATGTATGTATGTATGTATGTATGTATGTGTGTGTGTGTGTGTGTGTGTGTGGATGACATGAGGTAGAAGGGGTACTTCTTCTGAGGGGATTGTTATAAAAGGAACAATCCTGACCCTTTCATTCTCCCTTTCTTCTTAGCTCACGAAGTGACTTTTCACTCCAACACACATTCCTGTCACTGTTGCTTACATTCCTAAGTTTCCACTAAAACAACCAATGTAAGAACATGTCTTTGAACCTCCAAAGCTGTGAGGTAAATAAAACATTTCTGCTTTATAAAGTTAGCTGCTTCTTTATAGTAGTATAATGAAATACAGCCAACCACAAGACCTTCATGGAGACTGAAAACTTGATCAGTGATCCAACAAGTTACCACCTAACCTGAGATGTCTGTCTGGAACGAGGTCCTATCTGATCCATAAGGCCATAAAGTATGGTACACACCAGCAGCACTCTGTGATGAAATGGGATTTCTGTGTACTGGTTGGGCTCAAGTAGGTCCTGAAAGCATATGTAAGTCACAGAGAGTAGTCCAAAGTCTATGGTCTTCCCCTTGATCTGTACATATGCCCTCATGAGGAGTCTCTATGATCAGATAACAGAAGAATAGAAGACTCAGGACTAACGTACAGGTGATTCTTCATGGTTGAAGGGCACCATCCAAAAATGGCTAACCAAAGCACTGCAGCCCCTTTCTGAGGCAACTCTGATACACAAACATGAAGAGAATCAGCTAAGTAGACAAAATTCAGTCAGTGAGGTTGCATAATGTTGGAAAGAGAAATGGCTAGATGTATAATTATATGGCATATAATTGACTGTTGCCAACCAATGCTTTGGGTTGCCAGGGACTTGGAAATTTCTGAACTGCAAAGTTGAAGACAAAGATGTTTAAAGAAGATGTATGTGAATAAACTTCTCTAAACGAGTAAAAATTTAAATGTATCATATTCCACCAATGAGAAGGCTCAGCAGAATAATAATCAATAATCAAGTGGATAGACTGACATATTCCATAGAAACCAGTCAGTCTTAGTATTTTTTTTTTCTGTTGCTATAATAAAATACCTAAGTTGGTACTTTATAAAGAAATGTTCAAAGTATGGGATGTCAGAAATCCCCATATATGTGACTTCTGGTGAGGGCCTTCTTGGTCATGTCATGTAACTAACGGCATCACTGTGACAGAAGAACATGCAGAGGGGATCATAAGATGAGAGGAGAAGCTGGGACATGCAAGGAGGTCCTCCTCCCCTTCCATCTGACCCTAGCCTATCAGGTCTCATCAGGACTGGCTGCATTGTCTTCCCCTGTGGTCTGGTAAGGCTGTCCCCATCAGAAGGAGGTGATCAAAGTGCCAGCCACTGAGCTCATGTCAGAGACAGCCCCTGTTCTCATTACTGGGGAACCCACTTGGAGACTGAGCTGCCCTGAGCTACATCTGTGTAGGGGTTCTAGGTTATCTCCATGCATGGTCCTTGGTTTGAGTATCAGTCTCAGAAAAGACCCCTGGGCCCAAATATTTTGGTTCTGTTGCTCTTCTTGTGGAGCTCCTGTCCCCTTCAGATCTTTCTATCTCCCCCTTTTTCATAAGATTCACTGCACTCTGCCCAAAGTTTGACTTTGAGTCTCAGCATCTGCTTTAATACCTTGCTGGGTAGAGTCTTTCAGAGGCCCTCTGTGGTAGGCTCCTGTCCTGTTCCCTGTTTTCTCCCTCTTCCAATGTCTACCCCGTTTGCTTTTCTGGATGAGGATTGAGCATCTTACCAAGGGTCTTCCTTGATTAGCTTCTTTAGATGTACAGATTTTAGTATGATTATCCTATATTATATGTCAAATACCCACTTATAAGTGAGTATATACCATGTGTGTCTTTCTGCTTCTGGGATACCTCACTCAGGATGATCTTTTCTAGTTCCCACCATTTGCCTGCACATTCCATGATTTCCTTGTTTTTAATTGCTGAGTAGTATTCCGTTGTGTAAATGTACCACAATTTAGTATCCATTCTTCAGTTGAGGGACATCTGGGTTGTTTCTAGATTCTGGCTATTATGGATAAAGCTGCTATGAACATGGTTGAACAAATGTCCTTGTTGTATACTTAAGCATACTTTGGATATAGTCCTAGGAGTGGTATAGCTGGATCTTGAGGTAGCGCTATTCCTAATTGTCTGAGAAAGCGCCAGACTGATTTCCAAAGTGGTTGTACAAGTTGACATTCACACTAGCAATGGAGGAGGATTCCCATATCCAAGCCTCTTTCCTAGCTACTTTAGCCCTTACGTAATAGGCAATTACCTAGTGACTTTACTTCCTCTTCTGAGGAATGGGTTGGTGCATTTATGCTTTAGTGAAAAATTGTTGTATTATATCAGGCTGAATTGCAACATCATTATTACCTTTGTATGAGAATAATGCATAGTTTAAAAGATGGATATGCATACCACGTTGACAAGGTGGACTTATAAAGATGAAATTTATAGGTCAGCTTCCCTGGCCTAACAGACGGCCGGAGAGTTGCTAAAACATTAATCTCCGGAGAGATTTTTTTGAATCAGTATGTCAAGTAAAGGGGATCATCTTCACCAAGTGAGAGTGAGCAATATCCAATATTTGAGGCCCTTAATAGGTCAAAAATCAAAAGAACAAATTTGTTCAGTTACTCGAGGCAAGATAAAAGAAATTATACTGCTGCAGACTCATTTTTCAACTCACCCAATTCTATAAGGACCTGGACAAATGAGACTTACTGTGCAAAGACACTGCTACAAATCCTGATAACCTGAGTTTGACCAACAGAACCCGTGTAGTGGAAAGAGAGAACTAATTCTCCCTCCCCCAAGAGCACAACACTTGTGACATCTGACCCTAATGCAGTGTGATTGGTACCACTTCTCCATGTCAACTAAAAGTTGCTCAGTTTCATGAAACAGGAAGCCAGCACAAGCTGGTTTCAACAAAATAGGATATTTATTGGGCCACTGTGCTCATTATCTACGGCTGTATAAGAAATTGCCCCAAAACTTAGATGTTCAAAGCAATAGGCATTTGTTATTTCATCACTGTTCAGATCAAAATTCCAACATGGTTTAGCTGGGTACCTCTGTTCAGGGTTTCTCACAAGGCTAAAATCAAGGTATCAGTCAGGGATGTGGTCATATCAAAGGAGTGGAGGTCAAACTCGTGACTTTCGGCAGGTGATAAGTCCTCACTGACTGTTAGCCAGAGAAATCAATTCCTTGGTGCACATTGGCTGAGGGCATCCCCTCAGTTTCTTGCAGATTTCTCCAGAAGCTGACTTACCATTTAATCCCCAGCTTCCCTCAGAGTGAACTAAGGGGGTGTGATGGGGTAGAGATAGAGAGAGAATGAACGGGAGAGAGTGTGAGATGAAAGAAATAGAGAGAGGAGAGAAGAGAGGGATGGAATGAAAAATGGAAAAGGAAGAGATGGCAGCCATAGCCTTTTTTTAATCCTGTATTCGGAAGTGACATCTCACTAGCTCTGTCACATTGTATTCACCTTAAGTCCAGCCTGAATCCAGGAAGAGGGGATTACACAAGGACTGAATACCCAGAGGTGGAGATATTTAGCAGGCATCTTTAGAATACACCTTTAGAGCCCCCCCCCTTTGATGCTAAAACAAGCGAAGCTCGGCTCTGGTTTACAAATTCCTTGAAGGATCTGGATGTGCTTGGACCTCCACCCTAGTCTGAGCAGA
This sequence comes from Psammomys obesus, assembly GCF_907164565.1. Lineage (NCBI taxonomy): Eukaryota > Metazoa > Chordata > Mammalia > Rodentia > Muridae > Psammomys > Psammomys obesus. The sequence continues at coordinate 486,048 of NW_026592439.1, read as the reverse complement.
TGCAGGAGTCTGCAATGCTCAATATGAACAGCCCACACACACACACATACACACACCACGCATGCGCGTGCACCCACACGCTTGAGGAAGCTGTGGTAAGTGCCTCTTCCTTTAACATGAGCTCTGAAAATACATCATCATGGCGGATCTAAAGAGACATTGGTGTGCCTGGGCTCTAGAGGTCTCTGATAAGCTGAGGAGGAGTCAGCAGCAGGTACTTCCTCCTATCCTGTGGATCCTTCTCCTCTTCCTGCTCATGGGTAAGTCCAAGTTAGAACCACCACCGATTGCTACTAGCAGTCTCTGAGGCTGGTCATCTGCCCGGAAGGTAAAGTCTTGTTGGTTAAATCAGGAAATTACCATCTTGTGGTAATCACTCTGCAAGTCTGCTTTACTCTGAGATGTGCACATGTGTGAGAGCCAGTATGTATGGTGTGTGTGTGTGAGAGAGAGAGAGAGAGAGAGAAAGAGAGAGAAGGGAATGAGAGAAAGCATACACACTGATGCACTATGAGGTGACATTCTAGCCCCAATCTTAAATAACCCTGTTATCAAATCATGTTTCCTTCACCCCCATAGTTTCCTGCTAAGAAATGCTGGCTCTATGTTGTTTCCTGTGTAATGTATATAAATTCAGAGGGATCTGAGCAAACCCTTCTGACGACAAGCCACCTTGAGACGTCCTAGGTGCACAAAAACTGTTAGAGTTTCTTCTACTTCCTGTCTTAACTCTTACATCCCTTGTGCTGGAGAGGTTTCACATAGTCAGGTGGCCCTGGGCAATATGAATCCTCCTCCTCCTCCTCCTCTTCCTCCTCCTCCTCCTCCTCCTCCTCCTCCTCCTCCTCCTCCTCCTCCTTTCTTCCTTCCTTGTTTCCCTTTAGGCTACACTTTTGCGTCTTCTTTTTCCCTCATATATTTTTTTCCACTCAGAATCTCTGGAGTAGCCTTGCTCTAGATGTTGTCTGATTTGATCTAAATTCCCAGTGCACTCAACAAAGCCTTGGAAGCCTGGAATCTAGGGATCTAGGCTGGGGCCACCCAGAAGATACTGCAGAGTCTTCAAAGGAAAAATGAAACACCTGAGCTCTTCAGAGCTTTGATAACAGTGTTTACCAGCAATATGGATCTTGCTTGAGACAAAAATAAAATCAGGAGTGGCCAAAGGCTAGCATCTCTTCCCAGCCCTAAGCCAGACATTACTATGCCAAAGACAGTCTAAGATCCCCTAGAGGATGAGGTAAAAGACAGTGTGATAAAGAAATATTCAAACTTGAAAATAACACTGCTTAGTACAGTAGCATGGAACAGTCCCTATGGGGGAATTTTCATTCTTCTAGTCTCTTAATGATGGTCTTCTCCCCACGCTGAGCATCTATGTTCTACCAAGGAGTTAATTTACTTATTCTGTCACTCACCTAGCCATCTCTCCACCCCTCTGAGTATCTTTCTATTCGTCTTATTTCTAAAGAGATGACGTCTTTTTGCTTTTCTAGCTCTTTGCGATTTGCGGAAACCTGCTTTCATTTACGTTTTATCATAATCCCCCTGTACATGATGTAATCATGACGAGTTTATCAGTCTCACAGATCAATAGGCTGACTCTAAGAAAAATTCAGAAAAGTTCACCCAGTCATAGTCTAATTACCAATAAGAACAGAAAGTTTGAAGAAATGCTTTATTGATTACTATAGCTGCTTTCATGAAAAAGAGTGTGGTGAATGAGTGGAGGCATGCATGAATGAATGAATGAATGAATGAATGAATGAATGAATGAATGACCTTGCCAGCCAATGAGCTTAGAGGAAGAAGGACTAGAGTCTCATTCATTTCTCAGCATATGGAATTTGTAACAAGGACATGTTTATTGAGTGAATGAAATAAACGTGCCTTTGAGAAGATCCGCTGTTCCTCCAAGTCGCTCTTCTCTCTCCACAGGACCAGGAGCCTCTGGAGAGGAAACACCCCCAAAAGTGATATCAGGGACCCTAGGGGGTTCTGTGACTTTTTCCCTAAACATCTCATGGGATACAGAGATTGAACATATTGCCTGGAATTACCCCCCAAAGACTCTTGCTATAATGGATTCCAAAAAAGATATAGTAATTCTGGACAGAAAATACAGTGGCCGACTCAAGATCAGCAGAGACGACTACTCCTTGTATATGAGTAACCTAAACAAGGGTGATTCAGGATCTTACCAGGCTCAGATCAACCAAAAGAATTCTAACGTAACCACAACGGAAGCATTCTTACTGCATGTCTACGGTGAGTTCCAGAGAGCTTGGGGGATTGTCCGCCCCCTCAGCACCACTGGTCCCCATCCCTAAAATCTCTGTCTCTGACCTACCCAAATCCATGTTTTCCTCACATACAAAATTAATTCACCTCATTCCATCACCCCCCCCCCAAAGTCTTAACCTACTCTAGTATCAACTTTAATTCCAAAGTATTATCTGAGTCAGGAATGAATAAGACGTGACATATAATTCATTTTGAAGCCATTCTCCATTTGTGAACCTATGAAACGAGGCAAGTTGTCTGCTTCCAGAATACAGTGGTGGTTTTCTGAAAGAGGGAAAAATTAGAAAGAGTGGAGTCACAGACACCAAGGAAACCTAAAACCTACAGTGACTAGTTTCCTTATATTCTGAGGCTCAATGCTGTACCTCCTGGGCCAGTTATAGTGACAGCAATGCCTTCTATATCCCCTGGGGTGACCACCCCAGTCCTTGACCTTGGCAACATTCTGGCTCAAAATCCAAAAAAGTAAAACATTCAATCCTACGGCCCACCTGTCTCTTCTGGGCTCATGGTGACAGAAAGATCCTGACAGTCTTTGAACTGCCTGCCGTTGAGGTCCTTTCCTTCTTGATGGCTAGCATGAATTCACAGCCCTGCCACTCATTGCATTGTCTTACAGAATTCCAAAAGGCTGACAGCTTTCTTTCTACCCTGTGCCTGTTCCTTCAGTCCAAGCTTATGGTGCTTAGTCAATACAGTCCATAAATCACGTGCACTCTCTCTTCAGCAAACCTTGTCCACACATGTGTTCTCTCCAAATGTGCTTTCTTATGTTCGGCAATATAAATAGACAAAAAAAAAAAAAAAAAAAAATCCCTGTTTTTCCCCTTCCATTTACCTCTCTCCTCTTGATCCCTTGTGCAAGCAGTTAAGAAAAACAAGGCAGTGCCCTCAACACTTTTTAAAGATTTGTTATCTATTTATGCGTGTGTCTGTATGTACATGTTCTGCATGCGAGTTCCCAGGGAAGACAGAGGAAGATGTCAAATCCCCTGGAACTGGCGTCACAAGAGAATGGGAGCCACCCAGTATGAGCACTGGGAAACAAACTGGACTCCTGTGAGAGCAGAAAGTGCTCTCCACCACTCGTTCATCTCTCCAGCTCCTTATCTCCAACGTGCTGCCTATAAGTACGTTTTGTTGCTTAAACATTCTACCTCCACCAAATGGTAGAATACAATTCAGCCAAGTTCTAGCCCACTTTACGTAACCTCCACTGCTCTCCAGTTTCTAATGGCATATTCCTAATTTCTGAAACATCAGCAGAAAGACCTTAATTGTTCTCAGTTCTCTCACTATACTGTTTATAATTCATATATATATATATATATGATAATAGATTTCCTTTCAGTGCCCTGTTCTCTTTCTGAATCTTCAGATGGCTTTAACATCAGATTTCTACCAAAAGCTTCTTGAAGGCAATGTGGACTTTTACTAACATGCTACTCAAAATTCTTCCAACCTCAACCTTGATGATGGAGGTGTACACCTTTAATACCAGCACCAAGAGGCAGGCGGAGCTCTGTGAGTTCAAAGCCAGCCTGGACTACAGAGTGAATGCCAGGACATCCAGGGCTACCCAGTGAAAGCCAAAAAAAATTTTTTCCAACCTCTACTGGCCAGTTCCAAAGACATCTTCCATATTTTTAGATATTTGTTACAACAGCTCACTTTTGGCATCCAAATCTCTACTGGTTCTCTAAGGTTGCCGTAACAGAATATTATTGGCTGATGGGGCTGGAAAGATGGTTCAGTGGTTAAAAGTACTGGCTGCTCAACCAGAGGCTCCCAGAACGCACATGGCAATTAACAGGGGTCAGTAACTCCAGTTCCAAGGGAATCTGATGCCCTCTTCTGGCCTCCTTGTACACTGCAGGAATGTAGCACACAAATGCGAGCAGGCAAAACACTCATACACACAGGTTGGTTTTGTGGTTTTTTACTGTATTAGTGGCTGAATAGATTAAACAGTAGAAGTGTGTTTTCTTACAACTTTACAGTCTGATCAAGAAACCAGTTTGGTTTCTTCTGAAGTCTGACTTTGGATTAAAGAGTCTGTCTTCTCTCTATGTCCCCTCAGATGGTTGTCTATGTAGTCGGTGTCTTATTGATCTTCCTCTAATAAAAATGATAGATAGAACTGGGGCCTACTCTAACTTATTTTTTTAATTTTTTATTAATTACACTTTATTCATTTTGTATCCCCCCCATAAGCCCCTCCCTCCTCCCCTACTCTAACTTATTCACACATACTTTCAAACACAAACTTGTCTCCTAAGTCATATTCTGAGACACTGGGTTTGGATATATGAAGCTTTGAGGAAAATTATTCACTTCATAATGATATTTTTCTACCAGTCGGGTAGTTACTGACTCCAGAAAATAGACCTTGGGGGTAGTAATGATTACCTTTCTAAAACCACCTATCCTTTTGCTTTTTTTTTTTTTTTTCCAATTTGGTGCGTCTAACTATCACCTGTTCAAAAAACAAATTAAACACAAGGTTGAACAGAGGACGTGCAAATAAAATAAAATAAAATAAAGCCAAAGACGAAAAGGACTGAAAGCAGTGGGTTCTAAGTTCAGAGCAAAATTCAGGGATGATGAAAATTCTAGAAAGCGAGCTCCCCGTTCCTAGGTCATACGCAGCGCACTGGGGTCCCAAGCTCAGGGCAGAGATGGGGAGAGTCACTCTAGCAGGAACTTGGAAATGCTGTGGTAAGAAAGCCAGCAGACAGTGTCTCAGAAACACAGAGGCCCTCGCCCTAGCCTGCAGACACAACCCCGAGCTTTTCTCCCAGCACCTCCTCCTTCAGGTAGCCTTCCCCCGATAAGAAGGGAAGCTGAGAGTCTTCCCGTTATCCCCCTCAGAGAAGCTGCAGGAGCCCCAAGTCGCCGTGCAATCTGTGACCTCGTCTGAGAATGATTCCTGCACCGTCACTCTGATCTGTACTGTGAATGGGGCAAAGGACGGTGTCCAATACAACTGGACCCAAAAGGACACGCATTTTAATAGCTCCCAAGGGAGCCACATCCTCACAGTTTCCCAGAGCATCTGTGACCCGGACCTACCGTATATCTGCAAAGCCCGGAATCCAGTCAGCCAGAACAGCTCCCAACCTGTCCATGTCTGGCAGCTCTGTGCAGGCAAGTGGCTCCAATCAGACCTTTCAGGGGACTCTAGAAACATCCTGAGCACCCATGGAGTCTAAAGTTCAGTTGTTGGTGAGACATAGATGGAGGAGAAAAGAAAGGGGACAAAGCCAAAGGCCTTCTGCTCAGGGGCCAGGCTGGGAAACCCTGGACACTGCGGCACCCCAATGGTGTAACACAGGAGGAAAAGGGGGTTCTAGGCAAAGGTCTAAATTGAGCTTTACTTGTGCAGTAGTGTCTACCAGGATTGCTTTAAAAGGGGTGTGGGGGGAGGACTGGGCAAGCCAAGAGTAGAGTGAAAATAACGGAGTAAAAGAGAGCAGTGGGGACGCCTCATCAAGGCGGGGGGTGGGGTGGGGCTATGGCAAGAGGAGAGGTGGTTCCAGTCTCCAGCTCGGCTTGGGGGTTCGGGCGGGGGTGGAGGTCAAGGGAGATGGGAACACAGGCTCGCTGCAATGTCTTGTCTCTGACTCCAAATCCAGGGGCCTCCAGAAGAAAAACAGCCGGAGAGACTCTGGTAGGGATCCTGGGAGAGTCGGTGACCCTGCCCCTGGCATCTCTGGCCAGTCAGGACACAAAGAAAATTGTCTGGGTGTCGAACGCGAACACGAGCACGTCGATTATCAGCAAAGACTGGCAAGGAGCAGCAACGGCCGACCCTCACCGTGAATTCAGAGGTCCTGAAGAACCGAGGGTGAGGATCTCTGACCAGGACTACTCCCTGAAGATCACCAGGCTGAAGATGGAGGATGCCGGCCCCTACCACGCCTACGTGTGCTCAGAGGCCTCTGGAGATCCCAGGGTGTCATACTTCAACCTGCTCATCTACGGTGAGTAAGGCAACCATCAGGGGCGCAGACCCTATCTGCCAAGGCATTTCTTGATCTAGGCCTCCGACGCCCGACTTTCATCTGTCCGCACTTTAGGTTCCATCGTTTAGAACAAGGGTGGGAATAACTAGGTGGAGACAGAGCAGAGAGGAGGGAAGCTCTTGACCTCCCAAAACACTGAGACTCAAGAACATGGGCCACTTCCATGCCCAGAGCGTGAAACACAGAATTCGAATTCTTCCTCCTAAACCTTGGGCTCTACAGGACGTTGGTTTGATGATTTGTGCCGTTTAAGCCTGCCAGCTCCTTTCCCTGTCCATTCACATACCATAAGCACAGTCCCTGCCCTAGCTGACTCATGGATAGATGCTTACCGGAGCTAACCATCTACCCACAGCCCCGTTAAAGTGTTCAGCAAGCTGGTTAGGTTTATGCTAATTGCATACAGTGACTCAAATACTAAAAGTTAAAAATATAATTTAAAAAGATTTAAAGAACGTTAAGTAAGACATTAGCAGCCAGAGGACAAACCTAAAAGACAGACTTTTTAATTAGAAATGCTTTTTAAAATATTTTAAAATAATTGTGAGAGCTGAGAGGGTAACTCAGGTAGAGTGCCTGCCAACCACACAGGAAGCCCTGGGTTGGATCTTGAGCACCACACAGACCAGGAATAGTGGCTTCTGCCCATAATCCCAACACTTAGGATGGGAAGAGAGGATATCAAGAACTCAGGAGCGCCCTACGCTTCATGGCAAAAGTTGGAGGTCAGCCTAGAATACACGAAATCCTGTCTCTAAACAAATAAACGAATGCAAAATAATTTCATTTAAACAACAGACATTAATGTGATGTTTATTTAAATATTATCTTTTTTTCTTTTTAAAATCCTTGGTAATGTTTAAAACAGTATGTTTAGATCAACTGCACTTGTTCGTGTTGATTACCTGGTCATCTTGTCACTCTAAGACAACGTGTGGACCAAGTGGTGTCCTTTGTATTTCCCTTTTCAGTAACAGCCCTATTTCACACCTGAGTCTCAGGTCCATGGAGGTGAAGTGATGCACATGGCATTTTGTAGGTGATGAAAAGACCTTCACAGGCCTTGTGACTCCTGGGGTGGGGGTGGGGGGCACAACACATTTTTTTTTCATGAATGTATTTTGTTCTTTCCGTCTTCCTTTTTTTTTAGTGTGTGTGTGTTTATGTATGTGTGTACGCAGGTGTGTGTGTAAGTAGAAGATAGTGTTTAGGAATTGGTTTTTTCATTCCACTATGTAGGTCTTGGGACTCAAACTCAGGATTTCAACCTTGGTAGCAAGCCAATTCGCTGACAAGTCTAGCTCTACACTGGCTCTGCCTTTCCCCCACATAGAGAGACTGAAGAAGCCCAGTGTCACGCAGAGTCCCGTGCAAAGAAAGAACAGCCTCTGCAAGGTCGTCCTGACCTGCTCAGTGGAAGATGGCGGAAACAATGTGACCTTCACGTGGATGCCCCTGCAAAAGAAAGCTGTTACGTTCCAAGGGAGCTCACAGCTCAGCATCTCCTGGAAAAGTGGTGACCATTTGCCTGACTTCACCTGCACAGCCCATAACCCTGTCAGCAACAGCTCCAGCCAGTTTTCTTCTTCTGAGACCATCTGTTCAGGTTGCTCTCTCTCTGGCTCTCTTGATCTTGCTCTAGTTCTTTCTCTCTCTCTCTCTCTCTCTCTCTCTCTCTCTCTCTCTCTCCACTCATGCTGCAGGATTTGGGACTTTGCTTTCCAGTGTTTGTGTTCCCAGCTGTTTAAGAAAGCCAGTGAGGGAATATAGGAGGGAGTCCTTGCAAGCATCTTGTCAGTGTTATGGGATCCAGACACATAATTCTAATCTTCTGATAGCTGTGTTATTCAAAGCAAAAAGAGACACACATGTTGGAACTGCCTGTATCCAAACACTCGGGAGGCTGAAGCAGAAAGATCACAAACTTGAAGTCAATCTGTCTGTCTGAGCCACAAAGGTAGAATTTGTCTTAAAAAAAAAAAAAAAAAAAAAAAAAAGCTGTGGATTTAACTCAGTTGGTAGAGGGCTTCCCTGGTATGTGTGAGATCCTGGTTGTAATCCATAGCCTTGCGAAAACTGAAGAAGGAAAAAAGCAGGAAGAAGGTGAAGTCTGCCTAGGACGTGATGGTGCAGGAAGGCTGAGCCTGGAAGATAGACCTAGAGCCTGGCTTCACAGGAATCTACTCTTTTTTTTCCTTGGACTTATAACTTCTGTCTCACTTATAGAAAAAGGCAGTAGTGCAGCGGTCAAGACTGCTTTGAGCCTGACAGATCTCATTCATATCTTGTGTCAGATACTTAAAACTCTGGGGCTGGGTAAGCCATAGATCTCTCTCTGGGGAGTCTGTATCAGCTTGTGTACTGCTGTAACCTCTTGCCTAAAAGCATTGCTAAAAACAAAAATAATAATAATAAAAAATGCTATAGGATGAATAAATGAAAGTAAGTATTTTAGGCTGTCATAGGATTTTAAGAGTCAGTTAGGATGCTCATTGTGTTCTACCAGTCATTTGCTCTGCTATCCCTATCAGTATTTGCATTAATATCTTCATTTTTCTCTTTAAGGCCCTAAGAGACAAATGAAGCTTGGGATCCTGCTCCTCCTGGTGTTTATTGTCCTTTTATTCTTGGGGATAGTCCTCAGCAGTTGCTACATTTTGAAGCGAAAGAAACATTGTAAGTGTTCTAGATTAACTACCTACACCCTTAGGAGCCTCTTCGTTTGTGACCTGTAGAGGCTTCTAAACCCTGCCTTGAGCCCTTGATATTTCTTTCTCCTGACCTAATTTCTTCTCCCAGTAAAGGAAAAGCTAGATATTAGTTGAACATCTTTAGCTAAAAATAACTGTAGCCCAGCTGAAAATAGCTTAGAGTTTATAATTTTTATTAGTCTATGTGTATGTTGTTTTGTCTGTGTGTATGTCTGCACAGCATGTGTGTACCCGGTGTCTGTGAAGGCCAGAAGAGGGCGTCAGATTCCTTGTAACTGGAGTTACGGATGGTTGAGAAACAGCAGATAGGTGCTGGGAACCAAGCCCAGCCCCTCTGGAAGAGCAGCCAGTGCTCTTAACCACGGAGCCGTCTCTTCAACCCTAACTAAGATTTTTATAGAGTGTGGGGGAAGGACAGGGACAGGACTTTCAATTTCATGACTCAGCGGCCTTAATGGGCAAATGTCAGCAGAGACTCGGGAACCACCAGATCTCTCCATATCTTATCTGTGCTGTTCTCATACGGCTTGACTCTCCTGCTGCTATGTAGCTGTGGGTCGAGGGGAAGAGTGGCCCACTGCACAGCAGTGTAGCTTCTGGCAGACACATGCTAATGGCTTCCTAAAAGCTGGGCAAGGAAGATGTTTCTCTCCAACTTCAATTGGAAAAATGTCAGGAATAGCTCTGATAAACAGGTGGAAGTCATATGGTCGCTGCTGGGCCAATCACTGCAGACAAGGAGATAAGTGTTCGTGACTGGCGTCTCCCTCTAGAATCTTAACATTAGAGTGATAACGGATAATTCTCAGAAAGAGTGGGCAGGCTAAAATTACTTGTAGGAGAGTGAGAGAGTTCTCTCCTCCAGAGAGATGCCAGGAAGTCCCATGACATTCATTCCAGATAAAGATGACCCTGGGCTCTGGTCACTACTTCCCATGACCCTCTGCTTCCCTTAGGACCCCCTTCTTCCCCATAGTCTCCTCTAGGTCTCACAAAATCAAAGACAGCAACCTACTCACAGTCCCCTTGGTGACTTCTTCTGCTTGGTTCCTCAGGTACACCTTTGGTCATCAGGTACAGCCAAGCCGAGGCTCCAGCAGAAATACCAGGTAATATCATCGGTGACTCTGGAACATGGAGCTCCTGTTCCATATGTTAGTCCAAAAGCCTAGCTACTCAAAGTGCAGTCAGCCAACCAGCAACATGGATTACTTAGCAGCTTTTAAAAATGCAGAATCTTGATCGCTACCGCTGGAATACTGGATCCATATGTCTGCTAAAGTTTTAAAAAGCAGATGCTGATAGAAGGTGGTTTGGGAACAAAAGCTTGGATCCCTTAGAGTTAACTAGTGGAACTAGGAGGCGTGGTCTATCAACAGGAACCTCTTGGGTCCGATGTTGGCTGTTACCACCTGAATATGACCTACTATGAAGACTAGGCTATTTTCTCAATTCTGAGGATACAGAAACAAAGGCCAGGTGAAATAGTAAACCTATGACATGAGCAAAATCAGAAGCTAATTAAAATTAGGTGCACAGAGCAAAATCAGAAGCTAATTAAAATTAGGTGTACAGACGCCTAATACTCAAGAGCAGGAGTTCTCAACTTGTGGGTCGGGGTCACATATGGATAACCTGAATATCATATATTTATATTACAATTCCTAACAGCAGTAAAATTACAGTAATGAAGTAGCAACAAAATGATTTTATGGTTGGGGGTTACCACACCATGAGCAACTGTATTAAAGGGCTGCAGCACTGGAAAAGTTGAGAGCCACTGCTCAAGAGCATCGTCAGTGGGTTTCCAACTTGACCTAAGCTAAGGAATGCTTTCATGAAACAAACTCTTATTCAGAACTCCAATAGCACAAATCATATAAAAGCAGAACTGTTCCAGTAGGTGTGGGGGTGTGGAGCTGAGATGTTTGCTCTTACTTCCTTAAGCCCATTCCATGGTGCCCCAAATTACCAGCTTGAACTCCAGAGCTCTGGCATGCTAAAGAGTCCCTTACTCTGTCTCCTCAACCCAAACCATGCTTAAACAAAACAAAACAAAAGACTCCCTGTCATATCTCATGGAGAATATTTACCAAGGAGATAGAGTCAGAGAAGGGACTGGGGATGAAGTCATTACACAGTGGAGACTTTCTGAGAGAGAAATGCAGACCCCCCAAAAAAAATGGAAATGGAAAAGAAACTATCAAGGACTCCTCATGGCTTTGCTGTGTTCAAAGGTCAACATCACCCAGCTGTCAGATGTATGGAGTCAGGTCAGGTGATCCTGTTTAGACTCTACTTTTCTCCCCTATCAATGATAGTGTCTTGGGTAACTCGAGCTTCAACTTTCATTTTTTTGTTGAAAAAAAATGGAGGTGTTTCATCTTATGTGAGGACCAAAACGTAGTGATGTCCACAGTGGTCACTCAGTGATGATTATTGTTAAGTATTAAAACAACTCATACTTTAGTTTTCCTGCAACACAAAGCCAGAGGAAGCACCAGGGACCAAGCCACTTGCATCTAATCTTGGCTCTACCCTGTAGGTGAAGATACCCTTAACCTGTATGTGATCCAGCTTCTTCATTTCTGTGTTCCATGATGCTTTCGGCAGATTAAAAGCATTTGGACCATTGCATGATCACGTCATAGATATTTAGCGAATGGTAGACATGTTTATTCTATATTTGGGTCAAATGAGCTGTTTTATTTACCCCAAATCAAGGTTGGTACCAACTCAGCATGTCAGGTTAGTTACTTGTTCTGATGGCACTATGCCCAGACCATTGCACTTGCTAAGTATTATGAATGTGTTCCTTTCTCAAGGGAGGGTGCTCCATGCTGCTCCCCACACAAAATACGTCCTGACACTCATCCAAAGTTTGCCTTTACTTTAAAGCCCACCTCGATTCTGCAGTGTTCAAGATCTCCCTTGTTCTAACCGGAAGTCACATCCGCCCACCTCAGTGTTTCCCTTACACCCTCCATGGGATACCTATCAGAGGCCACAATATGTTAATGAATAATGAATATTCATATATATGGCTCCCCTTCCTCAGACAGACAGTGAACTCCAGGGCCAGACCTAATTTATCTTTGTGTTTCCACAGGACACCTACCTGTGTCCTTGGCACAGTTTATTCAGTGGGTTAGTTCTCTTCACCAGAGTTACTGGAAAGACCATCACACTCTATATAGTAGACATTTATCTATCAGCTGAATAAATTATTTGGTGATCAGAAAGGAGGAAGGGGGAACATACAGGAGCTCCATAATGGAAGACAGATGAAAGCCCCCCCAGCCTTGAGGTCTCATCTAGGATAGTATTCAGAGCAAGCTGGGTCTTTGTAGCAAGTCAAGAAAGATGCGGGGGTGTCACACTTTTGTTAATCCTGCCCAATGTGTTGTAGAAGGCCCAGCCGGCCACATGAATTTTGCCATGCTCTCCCAACGGTACGAGAAACTAGGCATGGCCAACAAGACCGAGTGCCAGTCTTTGCCCACATCAGACAGCAGCTCTGACAGCAGAGCAACAATAGAAGAGACTGAGGAGAAGAGCAGAATGCACAGCACTGCCGACGGTAGAAATGAGGTGTACGACTTGGCCACTCAGGAGGACGCTGCATATGACTTGGCCTCTGAGGGGCAAGCAGACTATGAAGCAATCACTCCAGATGATGCAGTGGTTAAGTCTGAGGATGAAGAGGAAATGGCTTATGCACAAGTGTGCCTGAGTGCTCAGGTGAGCACTTCTGACTAACACTCCTTCCTTCTCCTTCTGCTTCTAGGCTATCTGATGGCCTGGGCAAGTTCTTACAAACTGGGGTCTGTCTGGGGATAGGCCAAAGGTTATACAGACAGACACGCAGTTCAGCCATGACTACCCAACCTTAAGATCCTTTGAAATAGAGGAACTCATTCTTGGGCCATCAATATAGGGGAGCAGAGAATAAGGGGAGCTGTCCCCAGTTCTCAGCTTCTGAGACCAGAACACAGTGGGATGTCATGTGGCCTCAAGGGCTGTGGGTTAAACTGGAAATCTCTCATTTGATGGGTAACGCTTGTCTGATACCCACCTGTTGCAGGGAAAGATGCCAGTTCCTCAGAAGGAAGAAGACTCACATACAATCTACTGCTCTGTTCAGAAACCTAAGAAGGTGAGAATAATTTTCTTTTTCCCAAGAATTGTAAAGAAACTGTTCATAATGATTTTAGCTGAAAGTCCAACATTCCCGTGGCTGAGGACCTCAAATCTGCTCAGTATGTAAAGCTCTGACGCATTCACAGACATGTGTGTGGCTGACCCTGAACATTTAATAATAGATTTTATTTTCAACATTGACAAGAAATCTATAGAAGTATTATACACACAATATATCCTATGTGTATCACACACACACACACACACACACACACACAATTTTAAGACCCTGGCTCACCAAAATGGTAACTTACCAAAACAACTGAAAATTAGCCAACAAGTTAATGCCAAGAACTGCAATATGTTGGTTTTGTTAGAGTGCTGAATGGGTTGCCTAATGGCAGAAAGTTGAGCTGGGCTTCTAAAGATAGATCCTCTGCCAGGTATGGTGGCATAGCCTTGGGTGGTTGAATCAGGAGAACTGCCAGTTTTAGGTCAACTGGGATGTGTAACAGGACCCTGCCAAGGGGCAGGAGGAAGAGGCAGAAGATTGAATGGACTCAACAAACACCTGCTCAAATAGCAAGTTACTTCATCACCCTCTGCCTCCTCCTGACTTCAAGCCCATGGTTCAATGCTTAGAGATTTTACTTTCCTCTCTGGTTTCATATTTTTGTTGTTGTTTTGTTTGTGTTTGGGGGGTTTGGGGGGAGGTTGAGACAGGGTTTCTGTGTGTAGCCATGGCTGTTCTGGATTCACTTTGTAAACAAGGCTGGCCTCAGACTCAAAAAGATCCACCTGCCTCTGCCTCCCAAGCGCTGGGATTAAAGCTATGCACCACCACTGCTCGGCCAGTCTAGTTCTTTGGGTCAAACTTAAAGCTAAGACTGTTGATTGTTCTTTGCTCCGACTTTCAATGTGGCCACCACCACCACATGCCGGTCTACACAGAATCCCCACCGTAACCTACAGACACTGGAAACCAGGACATTTCCTCAGCTCTGCTCTTGGCAGAATTTGTCAAGCTGTCCTCGGAACTTTCAGGAGTTCTAGTTCTGGGTTCAAGGCCATCATCTTTGGACCAGGAGTTTCACAAACCAATATGAATCATTTTCTAACCCACATCTCTGGACAGTGTCTTGACACCTAACCTTCCTTCATCATCAGCTCAGGTTTCATCTCTGTGGAGTATTGGCTCTATATTCCCCAGAACTGAGGTCTAATTGGGACCCAACCTCTTCCATCTCAATTGTTACATACATGTTTGCCTTTTTGCCTCCAGTAAAGGGCAGAAACTGGAACCACTCAGTAGTAGCTCCTGAAATGCAAGGTGCTTTATTGTCATTTTTAAACTTCTAGATTTGCTGTTATCTCTCTAGTTCTCCCCTGTGAGGAGTCCAGCCAATGGCCCTAAGTGCTAGGAGACTTCCCATAAATTATAAGATGACTTGCCCTGGCCTTGTGCTCTTACCAGCAGAAACTGAGGAGAGTTGGACTCTCTGAGGCTTTGGTAACTTCTCATTCTCTCATGTTCTTTTTGACTCATTTAGATGGTGCAAACAGCACAGGAAGATGCTGAGGATCCTGGAATCTCTACCTATGAAAATTTCACCTGAAGTGAAAAGCAGCTATTTCTCCTGCGGTGAGAATTTGGAGAAAAACAGAGCTCGTAAATCCTACTGTTTCTGCAGAAAGAGCACATCAGAATTTCTTGCAGTAGCTCAGACTCGCCTGAATTTCATCTCTTCCTTTTCTTCTAGTCCCCATTACCTCATTAGCCCATTTATAGGTCAGGCCCAGGCTCCTTGGAGCCTACAGGCTCTGAACATCCTTGCTTTATTTGTCTCTATTCATCCATTACGATTCCTCCTCTGATCTAAAACCCTGTGGAGAGGGGAACCAGACACCTTTTCTGCCTCTGAATGACTACTGCCTCCGCAGGGAGCTGTCCATAAGGACAACCTTTCCTGCCTCGGTCTACTGCCTTCACAGTGAACTCCTTGTACATTTTGCATACTTTGTATACTTTATAACCCCTCAAAGAACGACAGTGGCCAGACCTCTGCCTAAGGAAGGCCCAGCAGCCCAGTGTCTCTCCCCCTCCCATCCCTGACCTCTGTAACTGTCATCTCCAGCCCCTCAGTAGGACTCATCCCAGACAAAACAAATTAAAAAAAAAAAAACACAAAAAAAAAAAAAAAAAAAAAAAAAAAAATCACCACTCCCTGAGCAGGAAAACTGACCAATCTCTGAACTTCCTGCAGCTCACTATTAGAAAGCTCACCAATCAGTACTCTGGAAATCCCTGCCCCCAGAAAGCTCTGCCCCCTGAGAATTCCTATGTAATCTGTTTTTCCCCCCCCCCCCCCGTTCCCTGCTGCCTTCCCCCAAGAGCAGAGGCAGCCACTTCTGGATTCCTCCCTCCTCTCCTGAATTTGTCCCTTCAATAAATCTCTCTTAAGAGATTTACTTCCTGCCCTGACTCACTGATTAGAGGAAGAGGAAGAAGAGAAGAAAGAAATGAAGATGTGGGGCCCAGGCTCCTAGGCTCCTCAGCTCCTCAGAGTTGGGCCAAGCTCCCTCGGGAGCAGCAACATCTCTGTTGAGGAGGCCTCCTCTCAGAGCTGTGAAGTTCCTGGGTTTCTGTGCCTCAGGATACCCTTGGGACTCTGTCCCACCTCAGAGCTGGGATACCTTCCCAGTCCTCATAGAATGTGACTCAGACTCACGGCCTCATAACTGTGGGTTTCCTGGACACCCTGCTATCTGAGTACTAGAAGGCTGGACACCTTCCCATGGAACAGGAAAGTGAGCCACCAAAAAAAAGAAAAAAGAAAAAAACAAACAAACAAACAAAAAACAAAAACAAAACAGAAACTCTCCAGAGAACTTTTCATGCTACAGCTTCAGCAGCCTCATGCCATTTGGAGAGAGTCCGGCCACTTTTGCTGAGTGGCATCACCTCTGTTGCTGTTGGTTGCTGTTTTGGTTGCTGCTGCTGTGGTTTGCTGCTTTGCTGTTTGGCTGCTGAGATTGACTGAGATTGGTATGTCCCCAAAGAACCCAATGACCCTAATCTGCAGGAAGTAGCAAAAAGAGGTCTTCAGCCCTTTCCCTACCAATCTCCTACCTAGGGTTGGGGGTGGGAGGGTGTTGGAAGGAGGGCAGAAGCATTTAAGAACCTTAAATAAAGTAGGTGCTTGAAAAAATCTAAGCCTACAGATTCAGAATTCAGAGTCTGTCCTCCTAGTTTTCATCCTTGCTCTGCTCCAGTATTAGCTCACTAGGCACCCTTTCTCCCTTTCTGGAGCAGTAATGTTTATTATGTGCCATTGTGTGTCAGAATATACAATCTGCTTTCTGATTTTGATTTTATGGGGATCACAGTTAAGAGATTACCATGAGTCTCAGAAGAGACTTTGAACTTTAAAACAGTGTTGAAACTGTGTCAGACTACAGGAACTTTTAAAGTTGTACTAAATGCATTTTGCATTAGAATATGACTATAAGCCAATGGGGCTCAGGGAGTGGAATATGGTGGTGGTTTGAATAAGAATGTCCCCCCCATATGTTCATATCTCTAAATGTTTAGTTATCAGAGAGTAGTACTACTTGAGAAGGATTAGAAGGCGTGTCCTTTTTGGAGAAAGTGTGTCACTGGCGTTAAGAGTTCAAAAGCACCAATGAGTGGCTCTCTTCCTGCTGACTGTTGGTCAAGATGTAGAGCTCTCAGCTACTTGTTCGCCACCATGTCCGCCAGTGTGCCACCATGCTGCCCATCACGATGAAAATGGACTAAACCTCTGATACTACAAGCAAGCCTCAGTTAAATGCTCTCTCGTCTTAGGGTTGCTGTGGTCACAGGGTCTCGTCGCAGGACTAGAACGCTGACTGTGACAGCCAGTTTGTTGGCTCATTGCAGGTATCATTGTCTTTGTATAGCGTCATGGCAAAGGCTCAGCAATCAGATACACAATTATGATAGTGTTATATACAGAACATTTCAGAACAGGGCATCCCCAAAAGACTACTTGCATAGGCTCTCTTCTGGTCAATGATGTTGAAGGAGACTATGACTGACCAGCCTTCACACCATCTTCTAAACAGCCCCCCCCCCAAAAAAAAATGAACCCAACAGCTATTTTCACACATGGGCACACAGGTCCGTGTGAAATGATGTTCACTCTAGTACTATTTAAAATAGAAAGTGTGAAATAACCTAAATGGGCATCTAGTGAGATCCTGGTTAAATGTGTGGTAGCATCCCCAAGCAGTGGAAAACTCGAAACAAACAAACAAAGCCAATATGCTATATGGAATACATTGTTGAGTGTGAAGAACAAAGTCCAGAGTATAGATTGTATAGATTGTATGGATTGTATAGATTGTATAGATTGTATGCCGCCAGACCGATTAGAAAACTGTAAGCCTATGTGCTTGTGTAGGCATGCAGAGCCTAAATGGAAACAAATCAGTGGCTTCTTCCAGAGGAGGGACCGAGAATCTTAGTTTGAGGAGACTTATTGAATAACTTTTTGTATTGCTTGATTTTTAAAAACAGATGAATTAGTGTTTTGATAACTTTTTAAAATCTCTATTTCATTTTAAATTATGCATATGTGTGTGTTTTGTTGGGGTATTTGGGGGCACCTGCAGAGGCTCACAAACTGTACTAGACTGGATGGCCAATGAGATTCAAGGATGCATCTGTCTTGGCCTTTCCATCTCCCACTTTTCATCTTCCATATCCCCTGTCCAGCAGAGAGATCATATATGTTTACTGACACACACAGCTTTTTCAGCGGGGTGGTGAGTATCCAAACTCAGGTCTTCAGGCTTGTGTGGTAGGCATTTCACCAGCTAAGCCATCTCCTCAACACCTATCTTGATAGTTCTTTAAAATGTTTAAGCCAGGCCTAGTGTCACATGCTTGTTATCTCTACAAAGGGAACTGAGGCAGAAGAGTCACAGCTTGTGATATTCAACTGTGACTCTGTCTTGCCCACACACACACAAAGAAAAGCTTAAAATGCCTCTGTCACCCAAGAGACCTCCCTCCCTATTATCTGACAGGATAAAGAACAGACAGAGCAGCTTTCCTCTCCTCAAGTTTTGGCTGCAACCTGACCCCTATCTGGATGAGGCGTGTGTGAGTTACATTGACGATACTGTGGCATACACAGTGCGTCTTGCAGCCCTCTGTCCTTCAGTGCTGTGTACCTGCTCACCTACATGTGGCCTTGAAATCCATGTGGCTGTGCCGTGTGACAGGTACGCGGGGGTGCTCCTCAGCATTCAGATTCTGCTTCATACTCAAGATCTTAATTACTGACTGTTCATTGCTTAGTTGGGTGGGTCATTGTCTTTGTGAGGCATTACTCCAAGAGCTCAACAATCTGACACACAACGTGGTGGTGATGTGCACAGCACACTCTGCGACACAACCTTCCAAAAAGCTGAGGCCTTAGAGTTCCTTCTCTCAAGAGCTACACAGCCCATGGTACTTCAAAGACCAGAAGAAATCAAGATGGCAGTGGGTGAAAGTCCTCACTGCCCACCCTGTAGACCTGAGTTTAATCCCCAGAACCTATGGAAAGGCCAAAAGAGAGAACCAGCTCTGCAAAGTTGTCCTATAACCTCCACATGCATGCATGAATTCCCTAATAATAATAATTGTTGTTGCTGTTGTTGTCATTATCATTATATTGAAAAATAAATCAATGGTCGTACCTTTGGTGATCATCTGGAATGTTCTTACTCCATCTTTTTTTTAATCTTATTCTATGTGTATGTTCATTTTGCCTGCATGCATGTATACCACCTGTGGAGAGCATTGGATTCATACAAAGAGAGGGTTGGATCTCCTGGAGCAGGAATTACTCCAGGCTGTTGTGAGCCGTCTGATATGAGTGCTGAGAACTGAACCTGTGTCTTCTGGAACAGTAGCAAGTGCTCTTAACCACTGAGCCATCTCACTACCCTTTCCCATCATCATTTCTTTTTTCCATTTTGTTTTTTGAGCTGGGGTTTCTCTGTCTGGCCTTGGTTGTCCTGGAATTCATTCTGTAGACCAGGCTGGTCTTGAACTCATAGAGATTCACATGCCTCTGCCTCCTACATGCAGGAATTAAAGATGTATGTCACCACTACCCAGATTCTCCATCATTTCTTATTGTCTCTGCTTACCAAACTCCTTGACTCACCTCCCAATATCTGCCTCAAGACTACAGATTCTTCGACTATATTCCTTTCTTGGCACTTGCTTTTAGATATACTCCGTGTTTCTACCTAGAGGGAAGCCAGCCTGCTAGGTGTGTACAGGGATGAGGGATCAAGTGAAACACAGACAAGCCACACCTTGGCTGTCCTGCAGGAGGCTAACTAGGGCAGGAATTCTAGCTCTCTACTATTTCTGTGTGAACAAGACTGACCGCAAGCCAGAGAGTCAGCCCCACCTCCAGCAGCGTTTAAACAGACGTGCTAACAAACAGTAATCAATGACCCACACAATGAGCATAAAGAAGTTCACCGCTTTAATTCAGGCAAAGGATTAACACTGCCTCTGTGTGAGAGCACATTTTCATGTCAAATTCCCATGATGAGTGGCGTGTGCCTTTGAGTCCAGCAGAGGAGGGAGGATCTCTGTGAGTTTAAGGCCGGCATGGTTCACACAGTGAGGTCCAGGACAGCCAGGGCTGTATAGTGGGGCCCTGCCTCAAATCAAAACAAAACAAAACAAAAGCTGTAGACTCTGAGCAGTGCCACCTGCCAGGGTGTTGGAGTAAGTGCTCTCTCAGTTCATACTCGTTGCTCTTCTCAGCTCATCCAGAGTTGGGCCTGCTCTTCCTGCACTGCTGAAGGAGCTAGCCAGAAGAGAGACAGCATGGTATGTGGTCCCCAACTGCCTCATCTACAGCAATCAACTATTTGAGCCTTCCCTTCAGGGCATATCGTGGGGAGCACTTCACGGGACTCTGAACTTGGCTACCTATGGTTCTTGAGAGACTTCTGCAAAGAAGGCAAAACAGGCTGGGTGTGGTGGCCCACGGTATTGACAGTGACACAAGCAGGTGGCTCTCTGTAAGCTTGAGGCCATTCTGGTCTGCACAGTGAGTTCCAGGCCATTCTGAGCTACACAGTGGAAAATCGTACTGAAGAAGATTAAGACAAAGAAGACAGTGACAAAACAGATTTCTAGTGCTAGGACTTTGTAAGCCAACCATCACACTGTAGGCCGCACTGATCTTAACCACTGATTATCAGGACGGCACACACTCTGGATGATTCTTTCGTACAGAGACCCGCTCAAATTGCACCATGTACTCTCACTTTCTTCCCACTATCCCTTGTGAACAACTGGCCAGAAGCAAAGAGATTCCCCGAATTTGAGAGAAGCCAGGACTCTAGCCTCTGTGGGAGAACTGACAGCTAGCTCACAGCCAGAGAGCACAGCCTCAAGGAGGAACCATAGCTCCTTTCTCTCTGAGCCACAGTCATCTCTTGTTGTTCTTGCTTTGGAAGGTGGGGAAGGGAAGGGCCTACCTAGAATGCAGACATCCCATGTTGGGATGTAACATCTTAGAGAACCACAAGAAGGGAATTTCCCGCTATCCCACACTTATACAGTGCTGTGTAGATTACAGTGTCTCAGAATGTGGCCAAGACAACCTCTCTACCCTATGGCCTGTAAGTTTGGGAGTTTTGCTTAACACTCTTGATCTTACAGAGGCTGTTAAACATTGTCTTTAAGCCATGCATGGTGGTACATGCCTGTTATTTAAAACACTTGGGAAGTATAGACAGGAGGATCAAAAGTTTAAGGCTACTTAGCAAATTCAGGTCATGCTGGACTATGCCAGAACTTGTCTAAAATGAAACATAAAATATAATATAAAATATAAACCGTGAATAAACTTCTACATCCTCTTAGCCTAGAAGCTGTTCCATAGACTCATACAGAATCATCATCACATGCTGTGTTCCCTTCCAAAGTCAATGCTGATGCGTAACACAGGATGAAAACACTTCCAACACCTAGAAATAAACATCAAAGTTCTCTAGTTCTCTGCGGCTCAGTCTGGTGGGGTTGTGGGCTTTGAGGCTTTGCTTTCCAACCTGCAGTGAAAAGGGAGAGACGTCAAACCTTCACTCTGGACTGTTCTTAAAACAATCTTGTAGGGTGTGGTCCACTATCCCCATATTACAGACTAATAAAAAAAATATCAAAGTGGCTGGTAATTAGTATGAAGTGAAGGTGGGACCTGAATCCATTCTTCTGTTCAATTCTGGTGCTGTTTTTAACTACTCTGTGCTTCTCCGTGGCTCCCATCTTGCCTTGGCCGTACAGTCTCCTTTACAACTCTGGACTGTCAAGTCAGGGTCAAGGTTGGGCTACCACTGTAAAGCTAAGAATCCCTACAGGCAACCACACAGCCTCTCCCTTGTGACTGAAGACAACATTTATACTAGGCCTTGGGTGTTTTGATTATAGTGTGAGGCTAATACTTAGGGTACTCTTTGTGCCTTAATTTCTCTGGATGTAAAACTGCAAGCATAGGGTTGGGGCCATAACTCAGTGGTAGAATACTTGTGAAGCGCACTGAAGACCCTGGGTTCTATACCTCACACTGAAAAGAACAAATGAAGGACGTGGTTAGATTATACCTACCTTATAGCATTCTGTGAGCATGAAACGAGGCAATTTATGCCCAGGCATGAAAATTCGCCTTACACCTTTGGAAAAATCCTAATAAATGTTAAATCCCTCTTTCTTCCTTCCATGTAGAGCTAACGGGCACCAGTTAACTACAAGATTCGGTGTCACTTTTGAATGATGTCCTCCGCAGAAGTCTGAGATCACCCACGTTCTGAAATGATTCCCAACAACTTCCTGATTTTAGGAAGTGATTTAGAGTCATTTATTTCCCCCTCTCTGATTTTCCTCTGTATGTTCCTTTAACATTTACACATAGCCCTGGAACGAGCTTGGGGAAACCCTAGTTCAGAACCCAGACCTCACCGGCTCGAACACATGGTATGACTTTGAGTTAGACATTCAGTCTTCTGGGACATCAGTGTCTTTGGGCAGGATCCCTAAAACCCCAGCAGCTCTGAAGCTGTATGGATGACCTTGTTGTAGGTATATCCTCTAGACCGGATCTTAGGAGTCCACAGAGACTAAACCCACTGTGAAGGAGAGTTCCAGAATCTTACCTCTTCATATACAGTATAATTTGAGGAAGGGTTCTGGTTCCTCTTCTTGGATCCAGACTAGAAATTAAGGGTTCAGAAGGTGTAAGTTTAAGATAAGAGATACCTTACTCCTGACTCACATGCAAGATCCCAAAGAAAAAGCTTTCTAGCCAGGAGTCAGCAGTGGTACTTAACAGTACCCAGAGAAGCACAGTGCATTCTGGCCTACGATGTGACCTTCTGAGCTAAAGTCAGAGTTTAGTGCCCTATACCCACACAGTCCTCCAGTCCACATTCATACATTCCTAGCATTCATATAAACACATATATCCCTAGTATGACATATGACATATAAACACGTGTCCCTCAGGCACTCCTAACATGAATTCTACCTGGACCCATGCATCATTTCCATATACCCTTCTCTAATATAAACAGCTCTTGTACACATACATATGTGCTATCCTTAGCACACACCCTGAACACAGTGGTTTTGTGAAGCATCCGCTGTGCTTTGAGTAGTGTGTAGAATTTGTTTTACTGTGTGTATGATGTGTGTGTGGCCATGTGTGCCTCAGAGTGCATGTGGGGGTCAGAGAACAGCTTTTCAGGAGTCAGTTTGCTCTTTGTCATGGGCTCTGGAGCTCAAGCTCAGGTCATTTGGTTTGGTGCTCTTACATGCTTAGCCAATCCCATCAGCCCTGAGATTTTTTACAATGTACTACCAAACCATGCCACAGTGCCCACGAACATTTATGTGTGTTTATATTGTAGCATGTAATTTAAAAAGAAATATGTCTCATAGTGGAATCCAAGTGGATTCGATGATTGATTAAAAGAAGATGAATAAAGTTCTGAAAACTTGTCCTAAACCTCTTCAGCCCACAGCCCCTGACCTGCACAGACTGCCAGTTTTATGGAATTCCAATTCCCCATTCTGCTGAGTTATAGATTGCAGCTCCACTCTGATTCCAGCCATAAGAACACCATCCTTTCTATTTCCTCCCACAGCAGTTATAAGCGTGAGCCTCAGGGCAGTATGGTTCCAGACATGTTGAGAGCTGAGATTAGAGCAGCACTTGATCCTGATTGACTTGAGGTCATGATGGCTACTTCAGTCCTTCCAGGGGCCTCCAAGTGAAGTGCTGCTAGAACCCTTGGTCTTTGAATGTCGATACTATTCCTTCCTAGTTCAGCTCACAGCTTCAGCTCCGCGCAGCAAGACCCTACCTCGGAAACCTCTCCAGTAGCTCTCACCATAATCTCAGCTGTGTGGGATCCTTCTGTACCAAATGCTGCTGCTTTATCCCTATACTTCACCCACTGCAAAAAGTCTAAGAAAATCTTACAGTCTGGTGTTCTCTTTTTCTCTGGGCAGAACTGGAAAGGACTTTCTTCTTGTCAGCCCTTAGCATTTAGATGTAATCATTTAACAGAAGCTACTCAGCTGCACAGACTAGAAGACAGCTCCTGGGGGCATACACACACACACACACACACACACACACACACACACACACACACACA
>NW_026592439.1:452710-462139 GCF_907164565.1 Psammomys obesus | reverse complement strand
CACACACACACACACACACACACACACACACACACACACACACACACCTGCAAACACAGCAGACTGTGCACACGCAAAATGCACATCTGTTCCACAGAACCCTCCAGAGGAAGAGACACCTCACCTTCCTGGAAGGCTGGATTTCTGAATATATTGAAACTTTTTCTTGTGATGTGGAATCATGAGGCTAATGAGGAAAAAGAAGAAAAACCAAAGTATTTCAGAAATATAGATCAAGCATAACCCTTCTCTGCTTAAATGGCAGCGATGATCTCTGTTTATTAATGAGAAGAGGCCTGGAGTAGCTGAGCAATCGTGACTGGCATTAGTCCCACTGTTACTGTTAGTGGCGATTACCACTATTTGTTGAACACTTATTTTATCTATATAGTTTATTTTCTAACCCTTATATTATTCCTTAAAAAATCTATGTTCCTTCTGTCACAAACAAGTTTACAGATTCAGAAGAAGGAGGGAAAGGGAAAGAGGAAGAATGAGAAAGAGAAAGAAGACAGCAATGACCCCAGCACACAGTTGAAGAATTCAAACCCAAAATTTTCAGGGTTTGCTTAACATTTCAATGGTTCCTTTTGGTAACTCCTTCCTTCTCTAGACCTAAACTACAATGTTTATCAGGTCAGGCAACCATCTCCATGGTAAGATGCTTTAGAGGAGGAATCTCATTCTCATTCAGAGTTCTGATCAAGAGTTCTTCCTCGGATTTATTCAAATTATTCTCTCTGGCCCAGTGTGACTAAAGCCAGTGAAATGGCAGGTATCCATCACCCTTAGGATGGATTTCTTTGTGATACAATTTTTCCAAAAAGCTGAGGGCTTGCCTGTTTCTGAACTTGGTCCTTAAAGAGAAGAGGGGAGGGAAGAGTAGAGGAAAAGAGGAAAGACAAATGAGAGGTTAGGAAAAGAGACAGAGAAGAAGAGAAGAGAGAGGAGGAGAGAAGGGAAGATGAGAAAACAGGAACAGAAGGTTTTTATCAGAAACATTTCACTACTGTCCACCACCGAGCATTTCCCTTTGGAAGAGAACACCTGACACTGGTTAGCAATGAAATCATGTCACCTGCCAATCTTATAGAGTATCTTTCTAATTAATGTGTGAACTTCTGTGTTGTCAGAAGTTAGAGGTATGGCATGAGGAAGCGGCATGAAAATTGAGAAACTGTTTGGATCAACTCTTTTTTACTCTTCAGCTTTGTGGCCTTAAACACATCAGCCAACCTGAGTCTTGGTTTCCACATTTGTAAATTTCTTAAGACTGCCAAAGGAGATTTATTAAGAAAATGACCGTTACTGTTAAATCTAAATAAGATTTTTAAAAGATCAATACACATTTTATTCTTTCCTTAATAAATATAATGATTAATTATACCATTAGGGTAATAAGAGGAAAAACATAAGCTGAATCCTGTAACAAAGTTCATTCTCCCATAGACAACCTGATCTAGACTTCTGCTAGAAGTGAAAGAATGAAATCTCTGTCAAGACACACTGAGTCCAGTGATCATTTCAAACAATTCGCTAAAGCACCTGTGGCTGTCTTCCAGGCCCCAGAAAACACCAATGTCTCATTCTCCATTCACTTGTGTGATTTAAGAGAGGCTTAGGAAGCCCAGTAGACTAGCCTGGAAAGGGATAGATTAGAGGCCAGAGGAGTACCTTGTACTGGATCATAGAGTAGATGGTGCCTCCATTTCCAGGAGATTTCTGCTCCAGCATCTGCTCCTGCACAGAAAACAGCAAAGGGACATATAATAATCTCTGTCTAAGCTTGAGCTGAATAGTGAGAGACATCACAAAGAAGAAGGGGTCTCCAAAAGGAGAGAGGTGCAAAACTGGGAGAGCCTCATCATCGAACACCCCAGAATGAGTAGAGATGGGAAGGAGGGTGATTTGCAGTGGACCAGCAGCAAGGAACCACCCAGGAGTCAATAACTCGACAGGCTCCCTGTCTCTTCCTTCCCTTTAGTAACTTTAGAACTCCCTTCTTGACTTTTCTGACTTTTGACTGAAAGTTGCCAACATAACCACTGACGGTGGGCAGGGCTCTAAGAGGCAGATTTGTGCTTTTTCCTCCTCAGGACATTGAAATTCAGTGGGTCCAAGAATTTTAAAGATGTGGCAATCTTAAGGCCCCTCTCTAGATCCAGACCTCATGGTCAGCTTACCCTTGACCTCAATGCAATCCCAGAGAAGTCATAATGCTGAGTGAAAGCCTGATCTCAGCAAGGTCAGAGAGTACATAGCCTTTCCTGCCTCCCTCCGGCTCATGCCTGCTCCACAGGCGCTTAGAGATGTAAGGATTCCATCTTGCATGTCTCCAAGAACACAGTGCCAAATGGGGATTTCATGGAGGTCAGGAAAGCCTCCATGAGAGTTTAGTTTTAGCAGATGAGCTTTCCAAAGAGGTTGAGAAGCAGAGAAACATAAGCCATTCTTGGCAGCTAGAAGATCAATGGGAGATTGTTGCTTTTCTCTTCTGTGCAAACCCATGTGAATTGTCTCCAGAAAGGTTAGATTTGCAGCCCAAAGAGAGGCCATATGAAACTTGAAATGTAGGTCTTCAAGGCAAAACCTGGAGATAGTGAAGAGACACAGGCTGAGGTCATGCAGGGAGGAACCCCAAGTCAAAAGGTAGCTAGAGTACTCAAAAGGCCTTTTTTGTCTTAAAAAAAAAAAAAAGCTACTTTTTTGTGTAAAAAGGCCCCTTTCCTATGACCTCCTTATTTTACCTAGTCTACTGTCATCTTTATTTATTCTATGAGGAGGCTAGGTTGTTTGTTTGTTTTTAATAAGCATTTGTCTGTCAGGTGGCTACAGGTAGATTCACGTGCCCTAAGGCCCAATAGCAGTGGGAAAATCCATCTTCTTTGTAGTTTCTATTGTCCAGTATTCCACTGCTAGGACAAGGAAGCAGGCAAAGGGGGCTGCCCCCAGCCAGCTAATGCACAAAGGGGAACTGGCCCTGAAGAGAGATTCTTTACAGTTCTTATCGGTTCTAACTATAACTTATTGCACTTATCCTGGCCTTCGGCCCAGCAGGCAAGACTAAGCTGAAACGAGGAAGATGCCGGGATGCAGTCTGGGAAGGCAGTAATAGACACATGCTTCCCTCTGCTAGTGATGGCTACTGAGTTCCATTCCTTCTCGGCAGATACAATACAGCACCACGATGCCCCTTCTGCCTCATTTGCGTTTTCTCTGCTACGTTTCTTTTTCCCTTTTTCTGTTTGGGCAGAGCCGTAAAACTGTCGGAGAAAAAAAAAAAAAAAAAGATGGAAGAAAGCTGAAGATCACCTGGAAAAGACACCCGTCCCCTTCTCTTTGTCCTGTTTCATCTTCCTGGACAGCTGCCGAAGATCCTGAGGCCCTAGAATGTCCTAGTTGATCCCTCATGACTTGTGGATCCTTGATATATTCATATATTGTCAAATCTTCCTTAGGGACGAACTCTGTGTGAGGAAGAAAATAAAGGTTAGAACTTCAGAAACCTTCGGAAGGTTTCCTACCCAGGCCTTACAAGGAACACCTGTGCCAAGGATGGTCAAGCGCTTTAAAACGGCTCTAGAAAACAGGCAGGTGAATGCTCTTGCCAGGATACCTAAAGAGCACAATGGAGCAATTACCCCTGACATATTCTCCACCAAGCTGGGAAGACACCAACCAAACCCATCACCTTAGGTAAACCAGCATATTGGGGACTATGCTTTAAATCCCCTGAAGCCACAATAGACAGTGTGGACTGGAGGGTGCACGCATTGCTTGCCTCTCCCCACAACCCCCATACTCACACATATCCCAACACCTCTCCCAAGAAAAGGAGATGCTGTTTTCAGAATACAGCCCATGGACACAGGCTCAACCCACTGGACCTGATGCCTCAAGCAACAGCATCCCTTCAGGGGCTTCTACTTACGTGACTGTTTTCTCTTCTTATCCCATACGCAGAAGCAAATGATGGCACCGAGAAATAGTGCGGCCAGAATAACGATGATCACCACAAAGGGCAGAAATATGAATTCTGAGGGACACAGAAGGTGGGAGGACTGAGTCCTCGCTTTCCCATTCATTAGCTTCAGGAGCTATCCCCAAACCGTTATCCTCTCTTATGTGGCCTGTCTCCTCACATCCTATGAATTCATCACTCTTGTAGTTCCTACTCAGTTGGGTGACAGACTGGTCCAGCTTATAAATTCCAGAGGACCGGTGCTACCTACTTACCTCTCTGAAGTAATTTTCTTACCTAACAAAAGAAGATGATGTTTCCTCTTTCTAAGAGCTAGTCACATGGTCTGGTGCCCGTAAAACATCTCACATGGCAACTGTTCCATCTACCGTTGTAACCCAGCAAATACTCGCCACACACTTACTGCTACAAGCCTTCTCTTTCTCCTCTCTATTTCTTTTGCTGTCACTTCTCTTCTTCATTTGAACTTCTGCGTTCGTCATTTGTGTTACACATAGAGGCCCTGATTTATAACCCAACTAACAAGAAGAGAATGGTAAAGGATTTTGTACTACAGGTGTTCACTAATGAGCTTTTCATAAACAATATCTCATCTGATCGTAACCGCAACTCTGTGAGGTACTGCTTATTATCACTCCCATTTACCCAAAGGGAAAAATGGAAACTCACAGAAGTGAATGACTCTTCCTGGGATCACAGTTAGTACATAAATGATTAAGCAACAATGGTCTGGACCCCCCCCCCAAACCACTGCTCCTGTAACTACACCTTGCCTCACTCCTGTTTGGTTATTTTCTGCCCATAAATAACTTAGTTCCCCCCCCCCCCCGAATTTTCTGAGGAAAGTTCTATTATTTCATAGAGTAGAACCAGTTCTGGCTAATGCACAATGAGGAAGCGGTCCTACTCAGAGGTTCTTCACCGTTTATATAGGTTCTAAACTATAACAACGCATTTTCACACATGCCTTTCACCAGTAAATCTCTTTTAGGTACCAGAAACTTAGAACAATTAAACATGTTTTACAGAGACAGAAACTGCAAGTTTGGTTGTTTGGGGACATTTACAATGAAAATATATTTTCAGTTTTACTCTTGATTTCAGCTGTTAACCACAGTCCCCTTGGGTGCCTGGGAGAAGGGTGCTTTCCCTGATAAAAGGTGGGGAAAGAGCTTAGAGAGCAACTATCAGCTAGGGTCCTCTTCTTGAAACCTCCCAGCAGAGACATGCTCCTTTTGGTGTGGAAAAGGAGCCAAACGGGCAAGTGTAAGTGACCTTGGAACTGCCCAGGGAAGGCGCTGCTTCTCCTGCATTCTCTTTTGTGTAACTTAATTTTTTTTAGGCAAACTTATAGGCAGGGAGATTCTTTGTAGTGTTAGTTTATTACTTCCGTTTCCTCCTTCGGTAGCTACCCTTTGAGTTAGTCCTGTTCAGGTCTGTAGTTCCACAGAGGGATCCCAGCTTGGGATTCCTACAGGAGAGATTCCCTTGCTCTCTCAACAGCCAGCTTCTGGAGGCTAAGAATTGGGCGCTGCTTGCTAAGAACTTGGAAATTGCACATACTTGGGATCTCTCACTGAAGTAAAGGGGCCGCTGAGTGGAGTAGTGGCACAGGACACTGTCTGGGCAGAGATGCACTTCCTTGGTAGCTTCACCCACAGCAATGCCTGCTTCCTTGTGCCTAGAGTAGCAGACACACATCCAGAGTTCAGGCCTGGATGTGGCCTATGGAACACATCAAGTCCAGTCCTGTGAGAACCCAAGGAGTGCTCCCAGGAAAGGTTCTGAGGGCCTATTCCTTCTGCTTTCTCAGTGCTTTCCTCTGAGAAAGGGGAGCCAGGCCCGACCGCAAGACAAGAAAATACACTACATGACCCTAAACTTAACATGGTGGAAACCTGAGCCGAAAGGAGATAAGGAGATAAGGACATTTTCTGCTGTAAATTTAAGGATAGAGACTCCCTGGTTGGACTGGATAGGTTGGGTCGGGTTGGGTGAGGTGGGTAGCGTGGGGGGGGTGAGTGGATGTTTTGGCATGGGGTGTGGAGCAGTTTGGAGAAACCAGAGACAGAGGAGGTGTGATGGTTTAAAGCAGACAGACGGAGGGAAACGCTTCGGAGCGCAGTGGCATGGAGGAGATTGGTACAGGGCCCTGAAAGAACTCCTTGACCCTAAATAGTTGTGAGAAGGAAAGGGGTCAGGGCCCCCTCTGCCCACTAACCTTTTCTCTCTCAACTTAAGGTTGGAGGATGGGTGGAAAGGAGGTAGAGGCCTAAACACTGCAAATACAATAGAGTTAAGAAAAAGACCTCTAAGGGCGCGTCAGTTGGCTTAGATGAGGTGGGTTGGGTTGGGGGGCTTAGATTGGGTTGGGTGGACTGTTGGATGGGTTGGATTGAATTGGGTGGGATAGGGTGAGTGAAGTAGGTTAGGTGGGTTGGGTTGGGTTGAACTGGATTAGTTTTCCTGTAAGTGCTATGCAGATAGCACATTAAGCCTTTATCTGATACAAAGTGACACAGCCTTAACTCAGGTAACCCAGGATAAGCAATAAATCCAGAACTCGGCAAAGTACCTTGGCATGTTCCTGCTGCCCCACTGACAAGGTATAGTGTCAGTATATGTCTCAGAACACTCTCCAGCTTGAGGGAAGACATCAGTCAGGAGAAAATGGGTCTCAGTCCCTCAAATTAGGAAGATAATGTTCGGGGCATCACAAGTCACTAAACAACTACGTATTCCCTATGAGGAAGGAAAACTATTATTTCCAATAGAAGGAGAAGATATAAATCCTGCCAGGCTAGGACAGGCCTGTGCACCAGAGAGGCCAGGCACCTGCTGAGGAAGCACCCAAGGCCATGAGCCAGAAGGCCATGTGACCTTATACCCCAGTCTCATGTGGGTCTGGTTGTGGGGTCCTTGCCATGGGCCAAAATGCCCCACTTACTCGGATCGACACTCTGACAGCCCTGGGTGATGTTCAGGGTGACGATTGCCCAGCTGACTTTGTTGCTAACATTGCAGGTGTATGTTTGCAGGCCGCTGGCATCAGCCTGACTCTCCAGATGGGTACCATTCCTCTGTCTCGAGATCAGTGTGCTCCCTCTGTACAAAGTATAGTTCACATTGTCATCCTTGGGCACCAGGCAGTACAAAGACAGTTGACACGTCCCACTAGCCCAGGTCGTCCACTCGCCCTTCAGGTAAGGCTTCTCGACATGATCTGGAAGCAGAGATCCCAATCAGAGGGTTCTAGAAATGCAAGTCCTACAGGAGTCAGAGGGGCAGAGTGGGCAGTACTAAAAACTTACCAAATATACTAATCTGGAAGTTCTTACAGCAAGTTGTCCCACTGCTGTCGGTGATCTCCAGCCAGTACAGACCACTGTTTTCTGGCTTAGCTGATTTGATAACAAGAGCAAAATCCCTATCCTCAAAATCATAGATAGAAGGTATTTTGATGCTTTTCGTCTGAGGAGGAGACAAGTCTACAATCTCAGTTATTTCATTTGAATCCAGTTGTTTCTTCTTCCATCGAGCAGAAACGTTTTTCGTCTGAATGTCAGTAGGCCGTAGGCAGAGATCCTTCCCTGAGACACCATCCAGATCTTCATAAGAATCGGAGCACCCTAGGAAAGAAAACCTGGTCTGAAGGTGACGGGAAGATCATGAGACCTGAGCAGCGTGAGCAGCTGCCTGTAACTCCCTTAAGCTAAGGATCTGGGAGCAAGTGTGAGGAGCCCAGAGCCCAATCTGTTTCTCCTGGTCCCCAGGCTATGCCCTCTAGTCAAAAGGAACTCACAGACCCACAATAACAGCTAAAATCCCTTTTGAACATTTATTTTTATTTTTTAATATGTATATATGTGTGCCTGTGTGGGTTTGTGTACATGAGGGCAGTGCCCAGGAGGCCAGAAGAGGGCATCAGATCCCTTAGAGCTGGTGTTTACAGGCAGTTATGAGCTGTCCAACATTAGTGCTAGGCACTGAACTTGGGCACTCTAGAAGAGCAGTATGCACTCTTAACTGCTAAACCATCTCTCCAGCCCCACATTAGACTCCCTTGGGTACTATGTGACAGATAAGTTTCAAATGTGTTGCAAGTACTTAACTTCACAAAAACCCTATGAAGGTGTTATCCTCATTTTTACAGGTAAAGAATTGAGTTAGAAAATACTTAAGTAGTGACTGGAGAGATGGCTCAACAGTTAACAGCACAAGATGCTCTTCCAGAAGACCCGGGTTCAATTCTCAGCACCCACATGGCAGCTCACACCTGTCTGTAACTTCAGTTGCAGGGCTTTTGACACCCTCACACAGACATACATTCAGGCAAAATGCCAATTGTAGTGTGATTTCTTTTCTGTACCTGGCCGTTTAGAGGATCCACAGTGGATAGTCAGTGGGCCCTTTAAGAAGTCTTAGCTGTTAGAACTGCTTGACCCTATGACTTTCAGAGTTGATTTCCTCTTGGATTTCTGAGAACAGGAGAGGATATAAAAAAGCCAACTGAAGCTAAGAAAGAGGACTGGGAGTGGTATTGGGCCAGTAGTGGGAGAAGAGAGGGCAACTGAGCCAGAGAACACATCATTAGGAGACAGTTGATAGTGAATTGGCCTATGAGAGTGAAAAGAGAAAGCAGCTGGTGGCAATTGAGCTGGGGGACGCAGAGCTGAGCAGATAGGTTAGAACAGTTGTTACAGTGTGGAGATGGGAAAACTGTTAGAAGGGACTGCTTAACCAGACTGTTGGGAAACTGAGGGAGGACCTGTCAGGAGAAA
Source organism: Psammomys obesus (assembly GCF_907164565.1). Classification (NCBI taxonomy): domain Eukaryota; kingdom Metazoa; phylum Chordata; class Mammalia; order Rodentia; family Muridae; genus Psammomys; species Psammomys obesus. The sequence continues at coordinate 453,376 of NW_026592439.1, read as the reverse complement.
CTTTTGAAGGGACTGAGCAGGAAACTGGGAAGAGGGCTGGCAGGGAGTTAAGAGAACTAGTTACTGTCTGTAAGGAAAAAAAAAGACATTAGAAGAAGAAACATTTAAATTAAAAAAAAAACACACACATTTTACAACAAATGAACAAAAAATAAAAACATATTACATATATATTTTTAAAATAAAATATTTAAGTAAATAACCCTACCCACACAGCAAAATGATGAGCAACTGATTTGGCTTTAGTGAGAGATTTTGGTTCAGCTTTTCATATATATAAACTTTAGCGTGGAGTATGTTTACATATGTGTTCACAGGCCCATGCACTTTTGCATGTGGAGACTGGAGCTGGACGTTAGACATCTTTGTCATTCTCCACATTATTCGTCTGTGTGTGAGAGAGCGGGGGATGAGATCGGAGGGCACACCCAGGCTGTAGCACCCAGGCTGTAGCACCCACTCTGTATGCCACAGTGTAACTTTCTGAGTCTCTCTTTCCATGTTTCTTCCACTTGGCACACTCCAGGCTAGCTAACCTGTGAGCGCCTGGTGATTCTCTCCTCTCTGCCTCCCACTTTGCCTTAGAAGTGCTAGTATTACAGATGTAGACACTGCATTAGTGTGTGTGTGTGTGTGTGTGTGTGTGTGTGTGTGTGTGTGTGTGTG
>NW_026592439.1:378013-452700 GCF_907164565.1 Psammomys obesus | reverse complement strand
GTGTGTGTGTGTGTGTGTGTGTGTGTGTGTGTGTGTGTGTGTGTGTGTTTTCCAGGGATCAAACTTAGGTTGTTGAGATTGTGATGCAAGTATTTTGACCCACTGAGCCAGCTTGCTGGCCCCTCTCCCTTATTTTTGAAGACAGAATCTCTTACTAAACCTGAAACTCATTTGTTGGGCAAGGCTGGCTTCATAATGGGTGCTGGGGGTTTGAACTCAGGTCTTCTTGCTTTCAGAGCAAGTGCTATTACCCACTAAACCATTTTCCCAAACCTTTTTTTTTTTTATTTTTTGAGACAGGATCTCACTACCATAGCCCAGGCTGGCCATGAATTTACTATCCTACTGAGTAGCTGGGAGGACAGACGTGTTCCTCCACTCCCAGTTCCTAAGGGATAAATTTATAACCACTAATGTTATAAACAACACATTACTGACGTGACTCAGTCCATCGTGATTTGTTTGTCAAGGTTCTCCCCCCCCCCCCCCCCCCCCCCGGCAAAAGGTTCCTATGCTGCAGGATTGGTCCTCAGCTGATGACATCATTGAGAGGTGACTGGATCACGGAGCGCTAACATCATCAGTCACAAAGGTGGGGCTTGGTTAGTAGGTCACTAATGACACGTCTTCAAAGGCTACATCCTTCCCGTTCCTGACTGTCTCTCTCTGCTCCCCAGCTACTGGAAGGCAAACACCTTTGCTTAGTCATACCCTCCCACCGTGATGTTCTGCCTCGTCTGCCTCCTCAGCAAAGGAGCAAGCCAGCCAGGGACGGAATTAAGGCAGGAGATACATCCCTAATGGTAGAGTGCTTGCCTTGCATGCATGAGGCCCTAGACTCCATCCTCAGCACTGCTTAATACCAGGAATAGTAGCATATAACTACGCTCTTGGTACTCAGGAGGTAGGGGCAGAAAGATCAGTAATTTAAGGTCATCCTCAGCTACGTGGCAAATGAGAGGTCAGCCTGGGCTATGTGAGACTCCATCTCAAAAGAAAAGGGAAAATAAAAACTTTTTGAAAGCCAAATTATAACAAAACACATATACAGAAAGGAACACTGTTCATGTCACACACACACACACACACACACACACACACACCCGAGTTCCGACCAGTCCAGTGTAAAGCACAATGTCTCCAATCTGGGAATGTGAATGAGTTACACTCAGGCTTTAGGACAGTGAAACCCACTCCCTACAGAGCCCCACAACTCCGACCACCAAACCAATACCCACAGACTGAGTTACCAGAGCCACATTAGGCCAAGAGACTGAATGGTCCACCTCTCCTCTTGTAACCTCAGAAAGCAGAGCAGGAAATAAGAGTCCAGTGGCTTGGGTAGCGGGTAGACTTATCAAAGAGCTCAGTGACCAACCTGTCATAGTAACAACCAGAACCTAGTAGAAGCTGCACTTACAGGACACAGTACATACACACAAGCCCTGCATCAGATGAAGACCTAGAAACTACTGGGCCAGATGTGTGTCTTGGCCTACATCATCTCCAGCTGTGACGTGGTCCTCGTGTATCCCCGAAGCTGTGCATTCCCTGAAGCTGTGCAACTCAAGCATGACCCAGGGTAGCATCAATCTAGGTTGCCCCAGATGTTAGGTGTGTTTCCTTCTTTTGCTCTTTCTTTCTTTCTTTTTGAAAGCAAGGTCTCGTGTCTGAGGCTGGCCTCAGACTTGTTCTGTAACCAAGGGTAACCCTGAGCTCCTGATCCTCCAGCCACTAACTCCAGGATAGGATGCACAGTTTATGCAGTGCTAGGGTATAGAGGGCCAGTGAAGTCCCGAGTGAATGTATTTTGATATGAGCAGGTCGCGTTGAGAGCTAAGGCCTTGGGAACATAAGACATTGGCAAAGCTGGGTGTGGTGGTGCACCTTCTATCTAAAGACATGCATTGTCTGGAATGAAATGGTAGGATAAAATTTTCCATGGAAATGGAATCAAGCAGAGAGTAGTCACACTTCTATCATAAAACAGACTTTAAGTAGCTACCAAAAAAAAAAAATCCTAGGAATAAATATAACTAAAGAGGTGCAAGATTTCCATAATGAAATTTATAAGACATAATGGAAGAAATTGGAAAGGACAAAAGAATAGAAGGACATCCCACATTCTTGGATTCAAAGGATCATTATTGTTAAAATGAACATACTAACTAAAATAATTAATGCAAGCCACATCAAAATTCAATGACGTTCTCCATAGAAATAGAAAAATCATGTGAATGCGTATGTATCTACGTGTGGGTATGGGCATATGGATGAAGTTACCCACAGGAGCCAGAAGAGGGTATCAGATTTACTTTTTGTGCCAGATGTTGCTCTAGGACAGGGTTTCCTGACTTCATCCCTTAATATTCAGGGCCCAAGAATACCTTGTTGGGTATTAGGAAGGAGCTTCTGCTGTGCATCATTTAGCAGCATCCTTGGCTTCTGCCCACTAGATGCCAGTGGTACTCTAGCTTCAGTCACGACAAACAAAAATGTCTTCAGACGTTGCCAAATGTTCCCTGAGGGAAAAAACTGTCCTCACTGAGAAGCACTACCCTGGGAATTGAGGTATGACATGAAGAAGAGTGTCAAGGTCCCTTTTCCCAAGAAGCTCACATTCCAGTTGCAGTACATGCTATAAACAAACTGAAAATTAACCGGATTGCTTGGAGGAGTGTGGGAATTTGTTTAGATTCCTGATCAGGGAAGACCACCCCCAACATGTACCGGACTGACAAGCGAAAAATAAGAAAGATCCCTAGTCAAAGAAGGGGCTATTGGAACAACATTTCCAGGACATCAATCAATGAGCTTACACCCTCTGGGGTAAAGGAACCAAGCAAACAGCATGAACCTTTTGCAGATTTTTTTTTAAAATCAGTATGGGGACTGAACCCAAGTCCTTATACATGATAGGCAAGCTCTGCTACCCTATGCAGAACATCAGAAATAAAATAACCAGGACCAGTGAGACATCTGGTCTTGTGATTGGCAGCACTGGGAAAGAAATAGGCACATGTCCCAAGACTTCATTCCTAGAAGCAGAGCATTACTCTGATGCTATGGAAGGAAAGGTGGGAGGAAGCAGATTACATCGAAGAGACTATTCTGGTTAAGTGGGTTAGGAGGGAGTTTTTGATTGATTGATACACAGATGTATTCCTCTCAGAATATAGGCAAACAAGTGAAGAAGATGAAGAGCTGGGGCAGCCGGGACTGATCATTGATACCAGCAGTATCAGCCACAAGAGGTGTCAAGCAAGGTCCAGTCAAAAAGACACCATGCCAACGACACGCACTTCATCAGCCATGCACTGAGACGGAAGCTTTGGGAGCCAAACTCCATTCCAGTTAAGGCTGGGATGACGGATGGACCTGGGTGTTTCACAGGAAAAGATGCCAGCAGTGCCAAATCTAATGACTCCAAGAAAAGAAGCTGAAATGCTTGCCAGAGAATCTAAATCCACAGGGCAGGGCAGAATTTTAAATAAGAAATGGAACCCTGGTCAATGAAAGGGAAGCAATCGAAATAGAAGAATGTAAGGGTGGTGGCTGAGAACCGTGGGCATCTGGCATCATTGGCTGGTGTGTGGATACATCCCAAAGGCAAGGTCAGAAGTTCACAACTGTGCACATCAACAAAGATGTCTGGGTTGCTCAGTGCTGGCCCTATTCTGATTGGTTGTTTCCTTACACCTGTATTTTTTTTAATATATTTTTGGTATTTTTTTATCATTTCTATTTTTAAGAAATTATCAGGGTCATTGGGTCATAGCTTAGTTAGGGTTACTATTGCTGTGATGAAACACCATGAAAAAAAAAAAAAAAAACAGAGGAAAGGGTTTATTTCACTCTACAGTTCCATATAACACTCCATTATCAAAAGCAGTGAGGGCAGGAACTCAAGCAGGGCAGGACCCTGGAGGCAGGAACTATTGCAGAGGCCATGAGCATCTTAGCCAGTACTGCGTACCGGCTTGCTCCAAATGGCTTGCTCAGTCTACTTTATTGTAGAACCAAGGACCACAAGCCTAGTGATGGCATCACCCACAATGGGCTGGGTCCTCCCCCATTTATCACAAGTTAAGAAAATGCCCCCACAGGCTTTCCTACAGCTGAATCTTACAGAGGCATTTTCCTAGCTGTGACTCTTTCCTCTCTGATGCCGCTAGCTTGTGTCAAGTTGGCACAAAAGTAGCCATTCCAACTGACCCCTTGTCAGCTTGACACACAAACACATCATTTTTCAATTAGAATCTTTCTCATTTATCCCCAAGATGACAGGTTAATATTAATGTCACAATATAAACACAGTAACTTTAAAAGTCCCACCATCCTTACAAATTCAAATACATTAAAAATTCAGTCTCTTTTAAAAAATCCAATCTCTCTAAAAATCTAAAAATCTCTTTTTAAGGCTCAAAGTCTTTCATCAGTGGGCTCCAGAAAAAAAAAATCAAAATTGAATTAAATTAGTTTCTTCAAGAGGGAAGAACCAGGGCCCAGTCTCAGCCTGAATAAAACCAAACCGAACTTCAGAAGTGTAGATAACTCAATGTCCAGTTGTCTGGGGTTTACTGACGATCTTCTGGGCCTCTCCAATGGGCTTGGGTCACCTCTCTGGCTCTGCCCTCTGCAGCATACACGGCTTGTCTGCTAGGCTCTGGCTGGCTCCACTCTAGTACTGTTCTTAGTGATCATCCCACGGCACAGACATCTCCCAAACTGCTGGGGTCCCTTGCTACGACTGAGCTGTGCTTTCATTGATATCCTCTCCTGGGCTCTCTTCTGGGACTCCAGCCCTGCCACACAGCGCCAAGCCTCTGCTGCTCCACATTAACCCTTCATGCCTTCCAAAGCCAGTACCAACTGGGTGACTCTTACACTACCAAGCTCGACTGCCGGCGCAAGGTACAACCTCTGCTGCTTCAGCCAGTACAGATCAGGACACAAAGGTATTATGATACTGGCACAGGAACAGTGTGCCTTCCTGTGCACCAGGGTATTAGAAGCGGCTGCTTAGAGCAGGTGGCTATCAGCTGCCATTAGAAGAAAACCTCAGGAGCAGCCTAGTGGGTGGAGAGAGGAGTAAGGAAGAGGGTGTTGCAGGCGAGGCAGCAGCATGGGCCTGGGTGCCAACACTCTGGCTAGTAAGGGCTGTAGCAAAGCTTTCCTCAACGTGTTAAGAAAGTGGAGTGACAGGCATGAGTTTAATTTTTAAGTGTCTCATAAAACTGTGAGAGGCAGCACAAATAGCTAAAGATGCTTAATCTAACGATATGCAGATCGATAAATGATAACAGTAAGTACTATGTAACCAAGAGCAGGGCAGAGCAGAGACCTAAAAAGAACACAGTTCTCCGCCATCACACAATTAAATATAGACTATACTTAACTACAGTGTTAGCTCTTACCAATAAAGTGTGGTGCCTGGTGCAGTGGCGCACGCCTGTGATCTCAGCACTGAGGGAGGCAGATCACTGTGAGTTCGAGGCCAGCCTGATTTACAAATCAAGTCCAGGACAGCCAAGGCTACACAGAGAAACCCTGTCTCAAAAAACCGAGAGTGAGTGGTGAGAGAGGAGAAGAAGAGAAAAAGGAAAATGTGCTGGCACACATTTTCAACCTCAGTACTCTGGAAGCAGAAGCAGGTGGATCTCTGAGTTCGAAGCCAGACTGATCCACAGAGTGAATTCCAGAACAATCAGGTCTACACAGAAAAACCCTGTCTCCAAAAAAATAAAAAATAAAATAAAATATTAAAAAAATAAATAAAAGTATGGGATCTATAGTCCTTAATAGTGCTACGCTGTACTGAGAGCGCTTACTAAATCTTACCGGTATATTTTGTTTTTAGGTAACACTGTATGGGTTTATATACCTAAGATGGTTTGGTCTGTAAGTAGAAGAGGAGGTATGGGGGCTAGGGAGATGACTCAGAAGATGAAGGTGCACACTGCCGAGGCTACAAGCTGAGTTCTAGCTCCTACCCACACAGTGGGAGGAGAAAATCACCTTTCAGAAGTTGCCCTCTCACCTCTAGCTTGAGCACCGTGACTCAGGAACACACACAGACACACTAAATATGTAATTTTAAAGTATTTTTATTTTCTTTTAAAAAAGTGGAACTAGGCTGAGGATGGTTAGCAAGTTTAAGGCCAGCCTGGACTTATGAAACCCAAAGAAAGGGTGGGAAAATCAGGAAGACCCACGGAGGCTCTTACAGTTGTTGGCTTGAGTTTTTCAAATGGGAGAAAACTTGACTGAGATTGGAAAGCTAATGCTGTCCAAACAAACAAAACAAAACAAAACAAAACAAAAAACAGAACAATGGGAGTAACCACACTCTCTCCAAATGACTGTGCGCAGGAGCAGATGAGGTAGGAGACATCGGGAAATTGTGGGTAGGATTGAAAAAAGAAAAAAAATCCCTAACCATACGTCCATTTTCTAAAAGGAGGTTTTCGGCCATCGGCAGCTGAACAGCAACCTTAAAAAACTGGTAACAGTGCAGAAAGACCTTTGGGAGGAAAAAGACACTGCAGAACAGAAAGAAACAGGAATTCCCAGAGGGAAGTGGATACAAATTCCACCTCTAGCTAAGAAGCTATTCACAACTGATAGCTGCCAGGAGAGGGGAGACCAGTTTTCTTCAAGGAACTCACACTGGGTGTATCAGCCACGTTCCAGGGTAGGAGCTGTGTTCAAGAGTGATTGAGCAACATTCTGTATATGTGTGTGTTGTTGTTTCAAGAAGAAAAAAAAAAAAAAACCGTTAAGTTAAGTGGGTAAGTAGGGGAGAATCTGGGAGGAGTTGGGAAAGAAGAAAGAAAGTGATCGAAATAGATTGCATAAAATTCTCAAAGAATAATTTAATTTTTTTTTTCCAAAGGGAAAAAGGAACTCCCAAAACTTAAAGGGCTCAGCTGAGCTCGGCGGCTGTGAATCTGTGTCTGTTCTTCGCCGGATTCGCTCCTCAGGTCTCTACAGTGCAGGGAAAGGAAAAGAGCAATGGGGTTGGCGTGCGCCTTGTGGACGGGGCATACGCTGGGGCATGGGTAGATAAGGTGGAAAGACAAGAACGGTGAGATACGGAAGACCCGAGTCCCCAGCCCAGGGAGGTATACATTTCAAGGGAGGGGGGGGAAGAAATGCTGCTCTGAAAAGATAATGAGAGAAAGAAAGAGTAAGTCCACACGTTCTTACATGCTCAGAGCGAGAAAGAGGGTGAGATGAAGAGTGTACAGGATTGCCAGTTGAGGAGGGAGTGGCCACAGCCAATTCCGGTGGTCAGGGACTCCGCAGCCACTGCCGCTCACAGTCTTGGGGTCTCTCTTCCGGTGGTTAAGAACGGATGAGGTGAAATATTAAGTCTATAGAAGGACAGGGGAAACTTGATGAGCTCTACTGCAGCTTGGCGAAGTGGGGACAGCTGAACCCCAGTGCAGCTCGGGGAAGTGAGCAGCAAGGAGAAGGGGACCGTCTGAGTCTCCCCTGCTGGCACTCCGCGGGGATCACAGTCAGCTGAGCTTTCTCCAACCTAGACTTCCTGCCCACAGGAAGCTGGGAAGTCCCTGAGAGGCGGGCCAGGGGAATGTCTCCAATGGCTGGGGATTGCCTGGCAAAAGGATGTTGAGGTTTCTCTCAGTTGGGCTTGTGTTACCAGGTTTAGGGGGAGACAACAGATGGGATCAGTTCTGGGAAGTGCTGGTGAGCTCTTGGCAGGGCCAGCAGCAGGCAGAGCAAGCTCAGACAGCAGTGGGTATTCTGCAGAGACCACAGCCTACTTCCTTCTTCCTCTCCACTTAGCTCTGACTGACCACCGCTTCTCCTCAGGCAAGCTGACAGTTTCCCTTCCATCAAGTGACGCAGCCCGGTCTCACTCCCAGCTTTCTCTAAGACAGCTACTGTGTTACCCCTCTCATTCAAACTCTGGGCTTTTCCTGCTTTGATCTAGGCTATTTCCTGTGCCTGGATTGGTCCACTTTATTTTGTTTTCTGAGCTATCACTCCAGGCCAGTCCTGGTGTAGTCCCACCCCTCCCAGAATCCGTCATCCTCCCGGATCCCTTTAAATGTGCCATCTTCTGCCTTTCCTTGTACACACCTGTTTTCCTGCCTGAAGATTCTCGTGGGTAAAATCTGAGGGTGGAGATGTGGTTTAGTTAGTAGGGTCCTTGCCTCCCATGACCAGCATAGAAGACATGAAATTCTATCCAAAAAAAAAAAAAAAAAATCAACATTGGTTTCAACTGTTTTCTTTCAAACTTTTGCTTTGTTCTCAGAACGTAGTAAAGCCGTGATGAAGCTGATATTAATTAATTCATTCATAATTAATTCAAGACTGTCTTTCAAATAACTCACAAGCGTGGGTCTACTATAAGGATTTCATGCGAAATGTCAAAGAAATTACAACGTTATGGACCCTCGGCTTTGGTCTTTTGCTTTGTGGGCTCTATGTATTGCAATTTCATTTCCTGTTCACAGGCCCTTGAAACAAAAAGCCAGTTGCTTTGAGGCAGTGCGAAATCTCATGTACTACATGGCTCAGACACACCTGAAAACAGTTTGGCTGCACCTGCTATGAATATATACACTTAGCCCCCATGATTTGACCTTGAAAATGTCCTGTTGTGTTAGAAAAGGCTCGAAGCATTATTACAATACCATTTTAAAAATGTAAATGATCATCCATAACAGAAAGAACAAATTATGGTCTAAACATGAGATGAAATATTACACACCCATGAGAGTGATAAGCTAAAGTAGTAACTTAGACAAACTTCATGGAAATGTTAAGTAAAAGAAGCCAGGAGCCCATAGCACCATGGGATTCCACTCACATCCAGACCAAACTAATCTGTGAGATTTGAAGTGAGAATGTTGCTCACATTTACAGAAAAGACAGTAGAGAATGGTTGGGGATGAACATATGACTTTTCCAAAGTCAGCCCCAAAGTAACTCACTGACACGTATGTTTCTGTATGTAGGTCACACTTAGTAAGAAAGGTTTGTTTGTAAGCACGCCATTTGGCTGCCCTGGGAGTGATTCCTGCAGCACTATAGTCTCTTTCTGTACACAAGCCAAAATCTCTTCCATACCAGGCTCCTTCTCCATTCATGCCTTATTTGGGAGGAGGTGTGATGAGCAGAAGTTGAGTGAAAATAACTCTGGCCTGCTGGAGTCTCCCAGGGGTCCTCTCCAGAGCAGGGGACAACTAGAAACATGTTCCTGAGAATTTCAAGGCTCAAGACAATCCAGCAGCCTCAGTGAGACACTGCTCATCCTTTTTTCTTTTATCTACTTTATCCCACCCAGACCCAAAGCATCCAGGGACCCCCAACTCCCAGCCCACCCTTTTCTTCAGAATGGACGACCAAAAATCCAAATCCAGGGCCCCAAATGAACTTTTGGGCCCAGGTATACCCTCCCTTTTCTTACCTATCTGACCCAACTTATCAACCTCATCCACCTCCATGATAGAGAAAGGAATGTGATTGCTCACTCAACAAACCTACCTTGAACACCTGCTCTATCAGGCATGAATGTCATACATACATGCTGACATACATACATGCTGACAGTCTGTAGTCTCCACACACAATGTGACAAGGACTTATTCAACCTCAGTGTCTAGCCCTCGGCCCAACACAGAGCTGCTCAAAACAGATCCAGAGGGCAGACGGGAACAGAGAGGGGGCTGTGAATATGGAAATAAATATGTATCAAAGGTCTACTTGTGCCAGAGATGATTCTGGATGCTCAGAATACAGCAATGAAGCAAAAAGATTCAAGTCCTGGTTCCTAGGACCTTACATTCTGGTGGGCTGAAGAAGAAGCTATGGGGCAGAAAAGAACGTAAATAAGCAATGTAATACATAGGGTGGAAACAGGAAATGAGAGAAAATTTCATAGAGCGAAAGATCAGGAATTGATGACACTCTCAGTGGGGAGGAAAACTTGTCAAGGTGGTGTTTGGGCAAAAATGTGACAGGATGGAGAAAGCCCACGGCTGGTGATGTAACTGCTCCCAAAGAGAGGAAAGGGAAGCCTGGTCCACACATCATTGCAGCCTTCCACAGCTCACACCGACTAAACGCCACTCTACAGTGAACTGAACAACGGCCTGCAGAACCTGGACCATCGTCTCTAAACTCTCCCCTCGCTCCCTGTGTTCCAGGTGACTACATAGATGGCATGAGTCTCTGCCAGGCCTGGCTCACACCAGCACAGGATCCTTACCTTCGATTTGATGACCCCTGAGGAGCAGGAAGAGCACAAGCAGCACAATCCGTCCCAACATCCCCACAGGACAGAGCAGGCCAATGGACCCCGTTCCTCTTCAAGTGCTCAGATGTCAATAGGCTCTGCAGCTACCAGTCAGTGGGACACAAGCAGAGTTACCTCCGTGCCTGTCCAGCCACAATTTCCTCAACTCTGCACTGTTCACTTCTGCTGTGCACTGACAGGGCCGCTGAAAAAAGCCTCAGTCCCTCCACTAGGTCTAACAGTTCCCACAAGCGAAGCTGCCTATGGGGGCGGGTGCTCAGAGCGCACAGTGACTCACCAAACCGGCTGCAGAATCTTAGCCCTTGCTCTGCCTCCGCCTGGTGCTTTATCCTCAACCTTACCGGCAATGTGGAGAACAGCCGCGATTCCAGACTACCCCAAACCAACACTCACTGTGGAAGCAGAAGTGGGAAGGAACTTAGGGGTACAGTGGGCTGCGAAGAAGAGCCCTCAGTAAGCGGCTGCTGCTGTTGAAGGAGAAGGTGTGGGGTGACTGAGGAAGAGACATCAAATTTGGACTTGCTGGGAAATACCTAAGCCACCTAGGGAGTCTAGGATACCAAATGTTCAGCGTATGCAAATTGTGTTCCTCCTTTAACCTATCCCCAGTAAGGATGTGAATGCGTTTTTGTGTTGCTCACCCCCATTCATAGCTAGATTCCATCCTTAGAACAGCAGGCAGCAAAGATCCCTTTGAATTCCTAGGAGGGCTGGAGGAACCGGTATCCCATCTCTCAGAACATTCTACTTCAAGGCTATGCCCAGAGGCCACGCCTCTTTCTTCTGCTTTCCCCTTAGCAACAAATACCTGTGGTTCTCTCCAAATCCACTCTCTTTTTCTAGCCTTGAATCTATTTTTAGACTGACCAAAATTGAGCAAGAGTGGCATCGATGAGGCATGTGGCTGCCAGCGGAGGCAGTGTGGACGCTCTGATAAGACCTGCACTTGAACTCCAGCTCATAAACACATCCTGTGTGGCGCTCACCAAATTACTTTCTGAGTCCTCAAGATCAACAGCACTTGGGCCGGCGAGGTGGCTCAGTGGGCTAAGGAACTTGCCGTCAAGCCTGATCCCCTGAGTGTGATCCCTAGATTCCACATGATGAAGACAGAGAAGTGACTCTACCTCTGACCTTCACATGTACCCAAAATGTGAGTGAGCACACACATGCACACACACAAATAAACAAATGTATGTTCTTCTCCCCTAAATATCAGCAATACTTCAATCCTTGGCATTCCTTCAAGAGAGTTTTCAGTATCAAATTAATAGCTATCCTTGAGAGTGTGAATATGAAACTCTGGGACACACATGTATAAAAATGTCATAAGAGAACCCATCACTTTGTATGTTAATCTTTTTACTTATTTTTATTTCGTGTGCATTGATGTTTTGCCTGCATTTATGTCTGTGTGAGTGTGCACGTGAACCGTGCAGCCAAGGAAACTGGCCTGGAACCAAAGTGAGATAAAGATGTCCAAACCCCTAAAATCTCAATCTTGAGACGCACAGGAGGAAGGACTGCTCCCTCCCTGCTCTGTGCCTGCGTGCACACACAGCATGCAGTCTCCCTGCCCCCACCTCCGCAATTAAAAAAATTATTATTATCATTTATTACAATTTATTCAGTTTGCATCCTTGCTGTGTCTCCCTCCCTCCTCTCCTCCCTCCCTCTTTTCCCCTGGGTTTCTCCCCTAGTCCACTGATATTTGACCCTAGCCTACTAGGTCTCATCAGGACTGGTTGCATTGTCTTCCTCTGTGGCCTGGCAAGGCTGCACCCCACAGGGGGAAGGTGTTCAGAGAGCCTGTCACTGAGTTCATGCCAGAGAAAGACCCTGCTCCCCTTATAGGGAACCCACTTGAAGACTGAGTCTATGGGCTACATCTGAGCTGGGGTTTTAGGTCCTCTCCATGCATTGTCTTTGGTCGGGGTATCAGTCTCTGCAGGGCCCCAGGGCTCAGTTTTATTGGCTCTGTTGGTCTCCCTTTGGAGCCCCTGTCCCCTCCAGGTCTTTCTATCTCCCCCTTCTTTCATAAGATTACTTGCACTCTGCCCAAAGTTTGGCATAGCCTACTACCTGGAATTCCTCTTCATGCAAATAAAGCATTCCCAGCACCTTAGCCCCAGCCAATAACGTACACTCACCCCCCCAAAAAAAACCCTACCCATTTCTCCAACATGTACGTAGCCCTTATGCACCCCCCCCCAATAAAAAGAGTTGTGTCACTAAGAGAGGTGTATCGGAGAAGGCGATCTCCCTCGGGCACTCACTGCTGAATCAGGACTGGCTAAGCTTCAGTCCTTCAAGTCCAGCACCTTTATGCATTGGTGCTTGGATTCCCCTAAGGGAAAAAGCAACCCTGGGCACTGGACCAACATGTGAGGGCACTGGATCCTCTGGAACTGAAGTTACAGACAGTTGTCAGCTGCCATGTAGGTGCTGGGAATTGAACCAGAGTTTTCTGGAAGAGCAGTGTTCTTAACTGCCAAGCCATCTCTCCAACCCAAACAGATTTTTGTTTTGGGGATTTTGTGTGTGGTTTGTTTGTTTGTTTGTTTGGTTGGTTGGTTGGTTGGTTGGTTGGTTGGTTTTGTTTTTGGGTTTTGGGTTTTGGTTTTTGGTTTTTGGTTTTTGGAGACAGGGTCTCTTTATAGCTCTACCTGTCCTGAAATCCACTCTGTAGACCATGGCCTTGAACCTGGAAATCCGTCTGCCTGCGCCTCCTGAGTACTGTGATCAAAGGTGTGTACCCCCCCCAATATGTTTATCTTTTAAGTTAATAATAAATAAATAAATCTGAATGTTTCTGACCTACCCTTCTAATTCATATCTTGAAATCTAATCAGTAGTATGGTGGCATTAGAACGTGGAGTATTCAGGGAAGTAATCAAATTTTGAAAACAGAGCTCTCCTGAATTGAATTAATGCTCTTATTTTAAAATCGGGCTCAAAAAATCCTATTCATTGCTCATTCTTTCCACCATGAGTAGACCCCCAAAAAAAAGGAAGAAGAAGAAGAAGAAGAAGAAGAAGAAGAAGAAGAAGAAGAAGAAGAAGAAGAAAGTTAGTTGTCTGCATGCTCCCCAAAAGCCTTCTCTGAACCTGATCTTGTAGTGTTCAGCTCTCAGACCCATGAGAGACAAATGTGTAAGCTATCCAGCGTATGTATGGTGTTTGAACAACCCAAGCAGACTTCAGTGAGGTTTTGCTTCTTTATCATCAGCCTACATAGCTTATTTTTCCAATTAATGTAATAGTTTTTCACCTCTCCTCTATTTTATCTCTTTCTAAGATGCAGCCCTAGACCCCTGGCTCCCTCATAGCATCTTTGACCTTTAGAGATAGTTTTAGAGATACAATGCAACAGAGTAAATTCTCTTACATGATAGATGGAAGACAAGGTCCAGCTATTGGAAGCAAATAATGAACATCCAATGAATTTAAAAGCTATCTTACCCTGGAGGAGAAGGCAGGACGTTGCCTTGAGTCAGAGATCAACTTGGGATACATACTGAATAACAGGTAGGCAGGGAATATAAGCAAGACATTGTCTCCATCCTCTCCTCCAAACATGGATGACCTACCATCTCCTGAAACTGAATTGGAAGAAGTGCCATATACACCTCTCTATCCTGTGCTCCTAAAAAGCTCTACCACGTATAATTGGTAATTCTTTCTACATACTGCCCTGTCCAGCCCTGAGACCTTCAACATAAATGTTCCCCTTAGCTAGTGTTTCTAGAGCCCGCTTCTTTCCAGATAGTTCAACATTATTCGGTGCTGAAAGGATAAATGAATTACCTAAAGAGAAGGCATTTTCATTCCCACTGAGATACAGAGTAACCTATTCTATCATAGTCCCTCCCCTCAGGATGGTTATACTGTGCCCTGCCAAGTTCTTGGGTGGGAAGCTTCTGTGAGATTTAGCTACTTTATTATAAAGATTCAAGACTCTACAAAATTCATGTAAACTCAGAGGCTGCTCTAGCTGTATATTTCATTCATAGATAGATAGATAGATAGATAGATAGATAGATAGATAGATAGATAGATAGATAGAATGGATGGACAGATGGACAGACAGACAGATTCCCCAAGTCTCTGAAAGTCTGAGACACAAGCTCAATCAAGGGCTTTGAAAATCAGCAGCCAACAAGAGGTTAAAGGTTCCTCAAACTCTGTCCTTCCACTCTTTTCCCAAAGTAGCTTTCACTACTTTACAGTGAGTCAGGTCGTCCTAGGAAATCCCAGGACTACACACCTCCAAGTACTTGGCCAACTTGGGAGCCACAAGCCTACCTTAAGTTTGTTAACTCAATAGAAAAACTCAAAGAATTCATGAAAGCTACTTTACTCTTGCTCATAGCACAAATAAAAATATAGATAAAAATGAAGCAAGGGAAAAAGAACGTAGTGCAAGGTCAAGGAAAGGTTCAAACAGAGTGACAGTGAACAGAGCTTCTGGTCCTCAGAGAGTTAGGCAGACAGAGCTGAATTCTCAAAACATGGTTACAGCGCCTTGTACATATGTGCAAAATTGTCCCCAGATTGTTGTTAAATTCAACTAAATGTCTTTCAGTAACAATATGGTTTAATATATAATTAAAGTGACTAATTTTAAAATCATTAAAGAATATAAATAAATGAAATTACAAAATGAAATGTTTAAAAAAAGAACTTAACTGCTCCCTGAAATTGTATGTGACAATCTGTATGGAGTATTGCCGCCAGAAAAGCTGTCATGTCTAGACTCTTTGTACTTGGTCACATGGATGCAGGCTCACCGTGCACACAGCTGACCTTATTCTCTGGCCCCTTCAGGTGCTGAGTGGACCACATCCTCCACAGTAAATCACTTTGTTGGCACAGACCCTCTGTCATGGTCCAAGGTCCCATAAATGAAGGTACTGTTAGCAAGATTCCAAGGCTTAGAAATTACCTGGTAAGAGCCAAGGGGAAAGACCAGGCCTTTCTTTGGGCAAGGTTAATTCTTTTGTGAACATCGAAAGAGAAAAAAAAAAAATTCTTCAGGCAAAGAAAGAGAAGTCTTTCAAAAAAAGACCCACCTGGCTTTATAGGTGTATTTAGCCTTTTTTTTTTTTTTTTTTTTGTGGGGGTGGGGATTGTTCTTTTTGTTTGTTTGTTTGTTTGTTTTTTAAGATGTAAATAGTTACTGTGACACAAACACGAGGAGAGAACTCATTGTCTTTATTTCTGGCAATCTCATTACGGTCTCTGTTCTGTTTGAATGTCAGGATGATAGCACAGTGGCCGGAGGCACACAGGAATAAGCAATCACATCATTGAACAGGGGACTTAGACACATTCTGCTGACAGTTCAGAAATCCCATGAGAAGTGCTGTTTTTCCACTGTTGTTGTTGTTTGTTCTTTTGTATTGTTTTGTGTTTTCTTGCTTGTTTCTTTAGGGTTTTCTTGCTTGTTTCTTTAATTTGGGTTTGGAGAATTGTTTGGCTTTGGTTTTTGGTTTTGGTTTGGTTTGGTTTGGTTTGTTTGTTTGTTTGTTTGTTTGTTTGTTTTTTGAGACAGGGTTTCATTCTATATATTCCAGGATTCATTATGTAGCCCAGCAGGCCTCAAACCCACAGTGATCCTCCTGCCTCAGCTTCCCACATGCTGGGATTACAGGCATGACCCACCATACCAGGTCCATGAGAAGAACCTTGATCCCTTTCCTGCACAGTTCCTCCACATAATATAAGAATCTTCTCACTAGGCCCTTCCTCCTACTGGCCCTACCACCTCTCAGCACACTGTAAACCATGCTCCAGAAATATGAGTCACGAGGGGACACACGCAAACCACACCCAAGCTTTTGACTTGCAGTTGTTCTTTTTTAGAATCTATTTCTCAAGAGGGTTATAAAAGTGCTTCCGCATATGTGTGTGTATATGTATATGTGTGTGTGTCAACATTTACATTCAAACCTGAGAAAGGCTTTGCCTCCCCCTGAGAAGACTTTACTAGTCACATGAGGCTAAGACATCGGAATCCGTGACACGGCTGTGCCCGTGGCAACAGTACACATTCACTTGGGACTTCATCAACCCCTAGAAAGTAGCCCACTTTTGTTTATTTATCTCTTGCTCACGGTGACTTTCAGCTTCAGGTTAAAAGAATGTCATAGTATCAAAAGGAAGGTGAAAGAGGAAGCCGCTTCCAACAACACATGGGGCTTCAAGCAGCACCTGAGCCTGGGAGGGAAGCGCCAAGCACAGTTCACAACACGGCTCATTTTAGAATCTTACCATGGGAAACTTGCTGCTCCCAGCGTCAGCCCGGAAGCATCCCTGAAACTGCAGAACCGAGGGCCCTTCCTCGGCACGAGCAACGTGGAGTAAAAATGAAATGAACGGCTGCATGTTAGAATCACAGGAAAGACGAATAGAAGACTTTTGCCAAATGTCAAGGAAAATGTATCAATAAAGTGCCTTACACAACTTAAAGATAACTAAGTAGCTGGAGCGGTGGGCCTTCAAGTAAAGACCCCAGCCTCCAAGCCTGGTAACCTGAATTTAATTCTAGGAACCTCCAAGTTGTCATTCAGCCTTCATTCATTAGCCTTGGTATGCACACACACACACACACACACACACACACACACACACACTAAACAAAATGGTAATTTTTAAAAATAAATTAAAGATAAACATAAATTTGTCTTATACATTTATACTTTTATTATACTTTATGAACTCAAATTTGACTTAGTAACAAGTTACATTCTGAAGTTTTTCTATTCTGAGGTTTGACATATTAATATGCCAAAATATTTTCACACACACACACACACACACACACACACACACACACATATACAACACACAATGACTTCTGGGTACCTTATTGCCTACTTTGTAAATTATACTTAGTTTGAAAGTTCTAAGTATAACAGAATAAGTGAAGTTTTAGTGATAAAGTAACTTGTACAAGCCCATGTTCCCTTTCTTTCTTTCCACTATGCCTCCGCCAGAACCCCTAAAAACACAGGACCAGACTTCAGCATCATCATCCCTGAACAACCATCAAATTAAATCATTTTAATGATGGACAGCCACAGCTGACTGTAAATGAAATTGATTTTGCACAACGCAGCTACGTTCCAGAAGATTTAGCTCTGTTTCATGGTGTTGTTTCTCAGCCTTGCAGACTGTAACAGAGCTGACAGATTCCGTGTGCGTGTGTGCAGCTGAGAACACCACGCAGGTTGTGTTTGCACACCCACACAAGGTCACAAAAGATTAAGAGGCTAGATCTCACTTCCTCTTCCGGTCCCACTGAGTTCCTCTTTTTTTCCCCATCCTTGCCCCACTCGACCTTTCCTACATGACTTTCACGAGCAGTTCTCTGTGTTTTCTAGCGCGTTTTGTCCCTCCTCCAGTTCTGATCATGGACCGTAGTACAACTGTGAGTGTCCATCTTGCTAGGCCCTGGGGCTGTCATCTCCCTCCCCTTGCTCCGCTCTCCACCAGTACTTTCTCCCCGCCTTCCCTTCCTAGCAGAACACATGCAAGTAAACAGACTGTAAAAGAAAGGCTGGTGCCCACAAAACAAAATGCATGCCCTCTCGAGACGTGCTTTTGAGGATGTCCTCAAAGCGTTGTTTTAGAGACCCCGGGCGTGTTTCAGTTCTGACATTCCTCCCCAGCCTATGTAAGCCCATCTTTTAGGTCTTGAGTCCCCTCTCATATCCTGACCTCTCCTACACTCTATGCACAGCGGTACCTCCTGCCAATTTCTTTAAATATATTTAGTGTATTTGTTGCCAAGAGATTTATTCAAGGGCACAAGGAATTTACAGTGAATCTGTCTGATAAACCAAAGTTGTTAACAGAAGAGCTAGGTGGGGGGTTTGTTTGTTTGTTAGTAAAAGATCTTGTGCAGCTGCTAGATGCCCAGCACTCAGGAGGCAGAAACAAGTGGATCTCTGTGAGTTTGAGGCCAGCCCAGTCTACATAGCAAGTTGCAGGCTAGCCTAAACGGAACAACATAGGCATATACTGCACACACACACACACACACACAGTGTACACACACAAACACACACACACAGAGTGTACACAGAGAGAGAAAGAGAGATTCAGTCTCCCTAAAAATTAAAGACATGCAAATCAAGAACATACAACAGGCAAAAGTAATGAAGTGTGATGACACCAAGTATCTGAGAAGATAAAGATTAATTAGCTATGTCGTGAAAACTTGACTCAAAAAAAAAAAAAACGCAACTACTACAAACTAAAACATCTTTATCTCCTACTGCTGTACTAACCATAAAGATTTAAAACAATCTTTAACACTAAGAATTTTCATACCTCAGAAACCTCAAAAGAAACCATCAATAAAATTAAAATTAAAGATACAATGAGAAAGCACATTTTAACACACGTATAAAAGGATCAATAGCGATGATACTCATCTATAAAAGAGTTTCTATTAATCCGCTAATAAGACCAAGAGGGAAAGACAATCTAACCAAAAAAAAATATTTTTTTGCAGAAATGAATGAGATTTTTACAGGAAAAAGAAACACCTCCAATGAGCCATAAGAGCTATTCAATTTCTAGGTCTGAGGACATGGTTCAGTGGGTAAAGTGCTTGCTGCACAACCATGAGGACCTCGGTTTGATTCCCAGGACCCACAGTTAAGAAGCCAGGTAGCCAGGTGTAATTCAGTATGCCTGTAACCCTAATGCTGGGTGAGGGGCAGCCCCCAGGGGCCCTCTGGCCAGCTAGCCTAGCTCCTGGTTCAGTGAAAAACCCTGCCCCTCACCCCCCAAAAAAAGGTGGACAAGAGGCTGGGGCAGACATCTCTAAATCAGCCTCTGGCCTCTCCAAGCACATGACCACACATCAGTTGACACATTCGCATGTACCACACACACAACATAACACACACAGGCACACACAAAAGAGACATTCAGTCTCACTAAGAATTAGGGTACATGGAATCAAAAGCATTTAATCAGCAAAAATAATGAAGTCTGGTGGCATCAAGTATTTGAGAGGATAAGGATTAATTAGATCAATAATATGTTGCTGATGGGAGTGCTACTTAGTGCGATCTTTTGGAAATAAATTGAAGCTGCCTTATAAAGTCAAATATTCGCAAATCTAATGACCCAGCAACTTGACTTCTAGTTATGAACCTATATACCCAAATGAAATTTAGACACATCTATACCTTAAATGTACCTAGAAATAAACACAGCAATGTTTGTAGCACATTGCTCATAATTTTTTTTTTTGAAAATGCAAGTTTTGAGAGATTGCTCAGTGGTTGAGATCACTTGTGGCACTTGCAGAGGACCTGAGTTCACTCCCTAGCACCACATCTGTAACTCCACTTCCAGAGTATCCAATGCCCTCTTCTAGCCCTCACGGCAGCATGCACATGGGGCATAGACATACTTACAGGCAACACACCCATACACATAAAATAAGGTAAAATGAAGTTTTAAAGCACCAGGGTCTGGGTTGTAAGTCAGTTGGAAGAATGAGTGCCTAGAATGTAAGAAGGCCTGGGTTCAATCTTCAGCTCTGGATGAAGCTGAACAAGGATAGTGGTACATGTCTGTAAGCCAAGTTCAAGGTCATCCTCAGCTACGTAACAAGTTTGAGGCCAGCCTGGAATACATGAGACCCTGTCTCAATCAGAATATTTAATAAATAATAATTAATAAATAACAATAACAAATGAACAATAATAATTAATAAATAACAAAAATTACTAGAAACACCAAGCATGGTGGCATATGCCTTTAATCCCAGGACCTGAGCAGCACAGTGCATTAGTTTAGGGTTAACAATGCTGACATGAAACACGAGGACCAAAAGCTACTTGGGAAGGAAAGGGTTTATTTCATTCACATTTCCACCTAACAGTTCATCATCAAAAGCAATGAGAACAAGAACTCAAGTAGCACGGAATCCTTGCCAGATAGCCCAAGCTGGCCTGAAACTCTCAATCCTCCTGCCTCAAACTCCCCACTGCTGGGATTACAAACTTGAGCTAGCCATACCTGTCTGATAAAAGTAACATGAACAACAGAACAATAAACGCACATTGAGATAAAGGCAATGCCTGAGTGGTGGGAGTAGGCAGGGGGCAGGTACAGGTCACGGTGATAGTTATTCTTTGTTGTCAGCTTCACTACATCCAGAATTAACTAAAACCCAAAAGTGGAGGGACACACCTGTGAAGGAAGTTTTGCTTAAACTGAAGTAGCAGGAATGACTTCTAATCCAGATCTTTAAAGTGGAGAGACATACCTGTAATCTGCATCTTTTGAGCTGGGAAAACATCTGGGCCATGCCTTCTGTGGGCAGCCTATAGAAGGGCGTGGCAGATGGAAACTCTCTCATTTTGTCTGCTTGCTCTTGCCCTCACTAGCAGGCAAGTCCTTTCCTTCACTGCTATTAGAGCCTACTTCTTTGGGATTCTGGCATATATTGAAGGTCAGCTGAGACATCCAGCCTTGTGGACTGAACAACTACCAGAGTACTAGATTCTTGGACCTTCTCCTCATAGGCAGCCACTGTTGGAATAGCTGGACCACAGCATCTAAGTCATTCTACTAAATTCTTTTCCTATATATAGAGAGTGAGTGATTCATTCTGTAAGTTCATTACTCTAGAGAACCCTGACTAATACAGTCACTAATAGCATTCTAGTTCTTTGGGTTATGATATGGCTTCTAAGTATGGAAGGAAGGAAGGAAGGAAGGAAGGAAGGAAGGAAGGAAGGAAGGAAGGAAGGAAGGAAGGAAAGGAGAGAGGGAGGGAGGGAGGGAGGGGAGGGGAGGGGATGGAAGGGAAGGGAAGAGAAGGGAAGGGAAGGAGAAGCTAAGTATTGTTCTATCACACATCTCTAATGAGATACCCACATGGTATTCATCTGGGCCATGAAGAATACCATCTCATCATAAATCATCTCAGGTAATCATAAATATTCAGTTCTCTTCCAAGAAGGCACAAGAATATTACATTCTTTCTTTGACGTTAAAGTGAACTGTGCATTTGGTCTAGCCACAAAATGTAAGCAGAGTCACTTTGAGGCTGAAGCCTTTGAGGAAGGCAAGGCATCAACCTGTTTTCCAAACTCAATAAATACCTCAAATGTACAGCATTTGGTGTGCTAGTCATCCTTCTGTCACTGTGGCAAAAGACCTGAGATAATTCCTAAGGAAGAAAAGTTTATTTTGGTTTCAGATTCAATCAGTAGTGAGCCTGTGGTGAAAACGTGATAGTGGGAAATATTTAGTAGCCATGGTGACCACAAAACAAAGAAAAAAAAAAGGAAGGAATCAGGGAAGGTCCCACACTTCCTTCAGGGGTACTCCCCCCCAGTGTCCTAACTTCCTCCTGCTATATCTCACTTCTGAATGGCTCCACCCTTGCCAATAGCACCACAGATTAGCCTTTAACCCAGAGCCTTTAGGAGACACAAAATCATAGCATGTATGATTATGCTGGTATGTTTATACGTGATAGAGAAATGTTAGAACAACACTAGTGGTGGAAGTCTGTAATTCTAATATTCGGGAGGAAGAGGCAATAGTACCATCATAAGTTTAATGGCAGCCTGAACTGCATAGTGAGTTTTAAACTAAGAATAAAGAGGAAGTGGGTAAGGGGTATTATAAGCATTAGTGGTAAGAAAGTTAGTAGTGGAATAGTACAGTGAAGCATGCAAACCACTGCCTGTGGGAATAAAAGCTTTTGTTGTGTCTACTGCACTTGAGTGCTGAAGAAGGCACCACACCAGCTGTGGTGAGTACACACCTGTGGTACCAGGGAGGTGGAAGCAGGAGGACCAACATCTCAAAGCTAGCCTTAGCTACATAATAATATAATATAGCTGCATATAATAGCTAACATAGCTATATAAGGATAGAATATAATTTTGAGACCATTCTGGTCTACAAAGATGAGAGAGAGTGGGAGAGAGGAGGCCAGGAAGACAGTATCAATGTTAGGATTGTGCAGAGAAGTTACACGGTGGGTTCACAAATCACGCCATGCGACTGGTTCTATGTAGGAGGTTTATTAATGGAAGGGGGATGGGGTTACAGAGACTGTCTCTGGGTAGGGGAAGAGAGGAGGGTGCAAGTTCTCTTCTAAGGTGACCCAGAGCATGTGCAGGTGGTTCCAGAAGACATTCCAGTGGGAATGGTAGAGGATCAGACAAATGGGCAGTTCCCATTGGAAGGGTAGGAGTCAGTGACCTGACAGAGGCCTCCCAAAGACAAGGTTTGGCTCAGTAGAGTAGTATGGTAGTAGCTAATCCAACAGCTCATCAGCATTGGCCAGAGACCAAGGACACAGCTGCCTTAGGAGACACGGTTTACCTAACACTAGGATTTTAATAGACAAATGATCGAGGGGGGCAAAACTGCAGTAGAAGAGAAAAAAAAAATCTCACCCAAGGGAAAAAGGAAGCCCTAAATGGATGTCAGCAAAAAGGGTCAACTGTGGTCAGTGAAGGCCGTGGTTAGGGATTCCTCCATCTCAGAAGGTACCAGGAAGTTGCCAGATGCTCAGTCTTCCCCTACCAAGAGAGATGTTTATGCTGACCAATAAGGGGAACTCACCAATCCAGCCGGTGTTGCATGTAAGAAGTAGTGATCTGGTTTCCAGAAAGTGGGTCAAGGACAGATTTGAAATGAAATAGGTTTCTAGCAGCTCTAGTGGGGTGCTGGTGCCAAAAGCAACTACCATGAGGCGTGGCCACTGACAGCACCTATTCCCTGCCAATGCACCAATATTAGGATTGTGCAACAAAGTTACACGGTGGGTTCACAAATCACACCACACAACTGGTTCCATGTGGGAGGTTTATTAAGGGAAGGGGGAGGGGGTCACAGAGATCAGTCTCTGGACAGGGTGGGGGAGAGAAAGAGAGAGAGGAGGTGGTGTAAATTCTCTTATAAGGTGACCCAGAGTATGCACAGTGGGCCAGGGATGGTACATAGGTGGCCTCACAGATGCCTGATGTCCCATTTGTCAGGTCCCTTGGGGCTGGCTCTGGAGATGCCTGTTTAAGGATCCCAACAATCAACATTGTGGCAGCTGCCTTCAGTAATATAATATTTAAAAAAATGTCCTTAGCTGGGTGTGATGGGACATGCCTATAACCCACTATTTGGGAGGCTGGAACAAAAGGACTGAAAATTTAAAGATAGCCCAAGTGACATATAGAGACTGTATCTCAACAAAACGGGGAGGGAGGAAAAGAGATGAGAAGGACAGGATGGAATGAAGGAGGAAGAGAGACAAGAGAAAGGAGAGAGCAATAAGTGCCCTTAAGAAAAGAGGTGGGGGGCTAGAGAGATGGCTTAGTGGGGGAAAAGGTTGCTTCCCTGTGACCCACATTGAGGAAGGAGAGAAACTTCCAGAACTTGTCCTCTGATCTCCACACATGCACTGCAGAACGTGCATCCACCCACATGCACACAAAATAGATAAATAAATAAATTAAAAAGTAAATAGGAAAAAAAAATACTTAAGAAAAAAAGATTCCCCCATTATACCAGCCTCCATACTGCTGGCCTTTCCCTAAGAATGTATAAACTTTTGGGAATGATTAAAAAAAAAACATACTAGCATTAATACATGTATAAAGAGAACAGCCTTTGCAAGTGATACTACAGTTATTAGCGTGCTATTTTCCAGGCCCTGTCAGTAACACATAACACACACACACACACACACACACACACACACACACACACTGCAAGGAGTGACCTTGATTTAATTCAAAGGACAAGTATGCTCATCATCACTAATGGTTAGCATTCCTTCCCATGTTCTTGGACACATACCCAAAATATGTTCTACCACACCGCGAGGATACGTGCTCGGTTATTTTCATAGCTGCTTTCTTCACAACATGCAGGATCTGGAAACAACTGAAGAAAGGTGATGTTGGAGGAAGGTCCAACTCTGTTTCCAAATGCCGACTTCAGTGCCTTGAGACCTGGTTACAGCCCTGCAATTGGTACTGCTGTGAATGTTTGAACTATCCCCTGTAATTGTGTGATGATTAAGAATTGTTCCCCCGTTATCCCTGGCTAAATAAGGATGATGAAGCCTATGACTGGGTGGAAGAGAGGGAGGCCGTGTTTTAGGTTTGAGGGCTTGGGCCTGGGGTGGAGAGAGGAAGGGGAAGAGAGGAGAGAGCAGGGGAAGAGGCAGGAGAAGGAGAGGAAGCTGGAAAGACAGAAGTCACCATGAGGCAAGAATGGATGACGAGCGTGTGGCTGTAAGGACAGACTGATGAAGCAGAAACTGCCCAACAGTCATCAGCTTGGCAAGTGATCAGCCTCCACGTGGGTTTTAAAGATACTAAGATTAGAACAGCTCCGAATCTGCCCAGCATAGTGCTTGCAGCTTAATAAGCACAGTATCTTTGTGCCAGTCATTGGAGAACTAGCTGGTTAAAGAAAACCACTGCAGTAATAATTCCTTGCATTAATTAATTTAGAAAGAATAATTCATCTTTGTACTGAAAGGACTTAATTCCAAGGCACCAGCCAGCCCTAATCGGAGTCATGGAGCCTCCATGGGCCCCAGCCAATCCCAATAGAAGTCAGGTTGCCATAGTAGAAATTCCCCTTTCTGGCTTTAAAGGAGCCTGCAAATTCCCCTCAGGGCTGTTGCCATTTTATATGAGTGAATGACTCCAGCCTGTTAGTTTTCTCTGCAGAATAAATGTTCTTTGCTTTTACATACTATTTGAGTCTGGGGTCTTCCTTCAGTGATCCTCAGACCTAACATTTGGTGGCCTGTATGGGGATCACTGGGGACCCTTACCCTAGGTTGCAAAGCATTCGAGGGGACCTTTACCCAACCAATAGGTAAGTTTTGGGGGTGCCCTGTGTCTGGTCCGATGTCTTTGTGTCTGATCTAGTGTCCTTGTGTTCTTTGTAACCATTGAAGAGCAGTCAAGAGACCGAAAAGGACTTGGCTGACACGCAGATAGTCCAACAGACAGGGGTGAAGGAAGAGATTCCCGATAACCAGAGAGGGCTTGAAGTGCTCATCAGGTTCTGAAAGAATTGAATAACTCTCGTCTGGCTTGGCATCGTCAGGTCTTTTTGCCTTTCATGCACAGAGAGCCAGGCCAGGAGACGCCACTTTTGGTGTGCCGTTGTTTTTTTTTTTTTTTTTTTTTTTTTCCTAGGAACGCCCTCTTGTGTCTGTCTGTCTGTCTGTCATACTCGTCATTGACTTATTGTGGACTCTTTTTATTATTAATCGTTAGTAATCATGGTTCAAACATTATCTACCCCCTTGTTCCCTCACCCCAGCTCAGATGTGACACACATCCCTAACAGGAGCCCAGACAGTGTGTGCGCAATGGTCTCAAGCGCCTCTACCCTCTCTCCCCGTTTCAGATGGGAATTTGTGACCTGCAGTGGCAATGGAGCTTAGGCGAGTCCCCTGCACCCAGCCCTGCCTCAACTGGCAGGTCCAAGTGTGCCGCACCAGCAGTCTGCCAAACTCAAAGCAAATGTTCCCAGCATGCCTGTGGGGGGTGTGGGGAAGGGGCTTGCAGCATGTGCTGCCTGCTTTATTCCCAGGCCCCGAGCTTGCATGGGCCACAGGAAAAGGGAGGCCATGTGGTGTGCAAGTGGTTAGAGAGGGCGGAGTGGGCATTCTGCTATGGACCTCATCCTCCAATCCCCAAGGAGAAGGCACCCCACGCGTGCCCGGCGGAACAGCAGGTGGATGGGGAGGGAGCTAAAGGCTGCAAGGTGAACCCTGCCTCCAGGAAGAAGCCAGCGAACTTCTACCATGGTGGTGACCACTTCCTCCTGAGGTCAACGGGAGCTCTGGTGGTGGGCATGGGGGGCCAGAGGCGAGGGGGTCACCAAGGGATGATTGCAGCGTGCAGAGCCCCGGGCTTGGAGCCCCTCTGCCTCAGTGATCCTCTGCGCCCCCCGCCAACCTTACAAGCAACACTGCTGACAAGCCCCGACTCCTGCCTGGGTTCAACAGATAACAAGGTGCTCTTCCCTTGAAATTACAGCTGGAGGAAATAAGGAAAGTTTCTTTCGTCTTCTTGGTCATAGAATAAATCTGTAACCAAACAAAAAAAAAGTTAAATAGCCTTGTGGAGCAGCACATGGTCTGCAGCCTGCCATGCAAGAGAGCAGAGCCCGTTATCTTGAGATAGCCACATGGTGTAGGATAACAGTTACAGAACCTCCTAGTCATAACGAGTTTTCTGTTTATTATCCTATCGGGAATATCCTTTCTCTTTCTGCTATTCTTTGTCTTTGGAGCCTTCCTATTTGCATCTGTAAATATGCAAATTTACAGTTCCTTTTTCTTCCCTTAACAAGCATTCTAGCAGCTGTGCATTTTGCCACTCCTGAGATGGAAAATTAGAATTTCCCCCATGTTCCTGCCAAATGCTAGAGTCCTCACTTACCCGCGAGCCGTGCTTTTTTACCTCCAGTCCTGGGGTGTCTGGACCCCTCTTTTCTCCAAGCCCATGATGTTGGTGCTCTGAGTCACACAGGTTGATCAAAGAGGGTCACTCGAGATTCTAATTCAGGCTCTGAGGCATCAGGCAGGAACAGTCTCGATGAACTGAACCTCAAACAATCATTCAGAAGCATGTTTATTGATTGTTACACAAAAGTTGTTTTTTTTTTGGGGGGGGGGGGTAAAGCAAGTTCCTCATACCAAAGCTCCTAATCTAATCTATACCTTTCATGGAGGAAAACATCACTTAAAACAGCTTTGGTCCTTATTGTACACTGTTTGCAGTGCCCAATAATACAAGACATTCCAGGTGTGCCAGGACTATCTTGTGAGCAAAGTAATGCAAAGGCTGTATAGCTCTTTTAGAAAAATGATTCTATAAGTAACAGAAAACAATCACTGTTTTCTACAATTATTTCTTCAAGATCAAAGTACTTCTAGAAAACAACTATTTCATTCTAATTTTTACCCCAGATACAGTGAAAAGCAACTGTTTCATTCTAATGTTTACCCTAGGTACAATGATTCTACTAGATAGAAAATTCCACTACATTTAAGAGCATGTACTGCTGCTCTTTCAGAGGACTCAGGTTTGATTTCCAGCATTCTTGTCAGGTGATTCACTGCCATCTGTAACTCTAGCTCCAGAGGATGCACGCTTCTAGCTTATGTGGGCACCAGCTGGGAACTAAGCTTTCAACACACAAGCCTATAGTGGACAGTCCATATTAAAAACATAACATTTTCCTTTTCTACATCAAATGTCAGAATTCTGGGCTGTAGCAGTCAAGTTGCCAAATCCAGACTATCTACGAGTAGTATGGATTGTCAGAAGGGTACAATGAAGGATCATCAGTTTAGTGTAGAGAGAGTTTTGGGATTTTGGTTTCTTTTAAAAACACAGAGATGTTATGGGAATAGTTTTCATTTTAATCCCAGGTGTGGGGGTACGAGGCTGCTTCACAGCAGCCGACTGTGATTTGCCTCATGCTCTGGCAGGGGCATGGTTTTGCTGGCTGCAGATAGTTTCTTCAAATGTGTGAGGTTTGGAATTCTAGGAACTTTTCAGAGTGTATTAAATGCTAGAGCCCCAAAAGGAGGTCGGCGTTTGGACGCTGTTGGCTGCAGTTTTGTGTGTGGCAGTGGGTGGAGATTGGTTGCCATTCGTTGGAAGTGGTCATTCACAAAGAAAGTAGATCTTGACAGAGAAGATCAATCTCACCTCGAGGAACTCCATACCTCTAATCAGCAGGAAGTAGCCTAATGATAACAATGCCACCTTTTCCCTCTTCTACCCACTGCTAGGGGGTTGAAAGAGAAGAAGTCAAGGGGTATGGAAAAGTAAAAGACAGAAAGAACTCACAAAGAAGTAAACACTGATTATGCTTTAGTTTCTCCACATCCGAGTTTCCACCTCCCTCCACAATTAGGCACTACAAGAGAGATTTCTTCAAAGAAAGAAAGAAAGGTGTCCTGGCATATGGTTGTCAGGAAAGGGACAAGGTTCTACTAGACTCAGGGCTCAGAAGAGAAGAATACAGCAGGGACAAAGAGGGAAAAAAGAGTGAGGAAATGTCCAGCCACTAACTGGCCCAACCTAAGAGAGACAGCACCTGACACTATTAATGATGCTCTGCTATGCTTGCAGAGAGGAGCCTAACATGACTGTTGTCTGGGAGGCTCCACTCAGCAACAGATGGAGATAGGTGCTGAGACTTGCAGCCAAGCATAGGGCAGAGCTCTGGAGGTCCTGTAGCAGTGTTGGGGGAAAGATGGAAGGACCTGGAGAGGACAGGGACCTCACAAGAAGACTAGCAGAGAAACTAACCCAGAAACTAAAAGCCATGGGGGCTTACAGAGACTGAGACATCAACTAAGGAGCATGCATACTCTGGACCTAGGCCCTCTGCACATATGTGGCCTATGGGCAGCTTGGTCTTCATATGGGTTGCAGCAAGTGGGGGGAGGGCACTGTTGCTAACATGGACTCTGTTGCCTGCTTTTGGATCATTTCCCCTGGCAGGGCTGCCTTGCCTAGCCGCAGGGGAGGAGGATATGCTCAGTCCTGGTGTGACTTGATGTTCTGGAGAGAATTGATATGGGGGGTGTCTCCTTTTCTGGGAGGAAAGGGAGAGGGGAAAGTGGAAGAAGGGGGAAGAGAGACTGGAAGGAGAAGAAGGAGGGGCATGCTTGGGATGTAAAGTAAATACACTAAACTAAAATAAAAAGAACAGGGTTTCACATTAAGGGAATATTTTCTTCTTCTTTGCTTTATGTTTTTGTTTTGTTTTGTTTGTATGTGTACAACTTTTTTAATTATTTCTTTTTATTTTGTATGCATTGGTCTTTTACCTACATGTATGTCTTTGTAAGAGTGTCAGATCTCTGGAAACTGAAGTAATAGACAGTGGTAACCTGCCATGAGAGTCCTTGGAATTGAACTGGGATCCTCTGGAAAAGTAGCCAGTGCTCTTAATCACTGAGCCATCTCTCCAGTCCTTCCTTTCTTTTTTATCTATTTATTTATTTGATGCTAGAAATCAAATTCAGGGTCCCAGAATGTTGTGAATACTGGGCAAGCACTTTATCACTGGGTAACATCTTCAACTATTTTTATATTAATAGCATTTCTAAACCTAGGTATCCATGGAAACAGATCTGAGTCTTGATTGGCTCTGGGTGAGCTGCAAATGAGCAGTTAACATCTTTCGATGTTTCATCTTATTGTCCTACCAATAAAGAGACTTTAAACAAGAATATTTCCTGAGATGATCTCAAGTCAGGAAAGGGTAGATCCAGCATACTTATTCTCAAAGGAAATCTTCTTCTGAGAGCAGCTTTTATTTAATTTTATTGTACCTTACTTTTTAGGTGTGTGTGTGTGTGTGTGTGTGTGTGTGTGTGTGTGTGTGTGTGAACGAGAGAGAGAGAGAGTCTGTGTGTGTGTGTGCATGTTGTATGTTTGTGTAATTATGTGCCTATGTATGAGCAGGTACATGCAAGCATGAAGGCCAGAGGTTGACATTGGGGACCTTCCTCAGTCATTTTCCAGCTTACTTTTTGAGACAACCTCTCTCTCAACTGAGCCTGAAGCTCACCAATTTTGACAGACTCGCTGACCAGCAACCCAGTGTCCTCCGGTTGCCACCTGCTCACCCCTAGCACCCCTAAGACAGAGATTTCAGAAGCATTCCACCATGGCCAGCAGTTTAGCTTTTTTCATGGATTCTTGGAATCCTTACATGGCTCTTCATGCTTTAATAATATCTTCATGGCCTCCAGAATGAACCTTGAATGAAGCATAAAATTTACTTGCAATGTTTCAACTTGTGAGAAATGAATATTTTAAAATTATAAGAAAACACTGTGGTGATGAAAGTTTGGTTATTAAAAATAACCATATGCTGGGGCTGGGGAGATTCCTCAAAGGACAGAGATTCTATTCTCAGCAATCACATGGCAGGTCACAACCATCTATAATTTGAGTTCTAAGGGTTCCAACAGTCTCTTTTTACCTCCACAGGCACTGTATGTATGTGACACACATGCATGCAGGCAAACACTCACACATGTAAAATAAAAATAAATGCATCTTTAAAAACAAAACAAGAGAAGCCAAGCAATGGTGAAGAATGCCTTTAATTCCAGTACTCAGGAGGCAGAGACAGATCTCTATGAGTTCAAGGCCTGGTCTACAGAGTGACTTCCAGACCAGCTGAAGCTACACAGTGAGACCCTTTCGATAGATAGATAGATAGATAGATAGATAGATAGATAGATAGATAGATAGATAGATAGATAGATTATAACATAGTATCCTACAACGGGCTGAAAACTTCTGTTTTAACCACTTCATTCACAGTGGAAATGCTTGAGGTCTGTCTCTGTAGCTGCAAACACATTAGCATTCTTTCTTACAGGAAACATCCCCTAACTTCTCTATACAGCTGCTCTCCCTCGGTGTCACAAGGCCGAAGGCTCTGTGTGCAATGTGTACACACTCGCTGGCTGAGTTTTGGCTCTCCAGGCTGTAGTGATCTGCCCTGATGTCAGTGATACAATGTAGAAATTATGCTCTTCAGGTCTTCTTCCTTTATTATCATTGGTAGTACACACACATACTTGTTTGTATGTATGTATGCCTATGTAGAGTCGAGGACAATTTGTAAGAGTTGGTCCTCTCCTCCCACCACTTGGGGCCCAGGAATCAAACTTGGATCCTCGGGTTCAGCAGCAAGCAACTTAACTGGCTTAGCCAACATGCTGGTCCAAGGTCATCTTCCTAATGGAAATCCTTTCCAGGTGTTTGCGCACATTCCCTTTTTGCTCTTTTTCTCTCTCTCCTCGCAGCACTCCTTTGGGTAGTGTTTGCTGTAGATGGTTTTTTTTGTAAATAGTGAGGTTCAGAGAGGTGAAACAGGGGGAGAAGTAAGTTATTTTCTCCAGGTGATAGAATGGTTAGATAGCTGCAGATCAGTTATCAGAATGAATGAAAGAAGGGGAACATTTTTATTGGATGCAAAGCTGACATGGAAATCGGTTGTATCTAAGTAGTATCAAATCCTGGGTTTAAGTTGTCTTCAGGCTTTCACGAAGTTCTTTTTTCCATTGTAGCAACTCGCTGCATTCTTCCTGGAATCTAAGACATGTTGATGAACTGTACTATGAAGTATGTACTATGCCACAGATGAACATGAACCATAATTAGAGACAATAAGGTGCTAGGTCTAGTGTTACATCAAGTCTATACATTTTATTTGAACACTGTTCTTAGAACCAGGTGTAGTTCTATTCTATTTTGTTAGAGCTTATGGAGCTATGTAAATTTACAAAGAAAATATTGGCTTAACACGTACGGTCTCATAAAAGTGTCCTGGGAACTGCTTGAAGGAACCGTGTAAACAAGGCAATGGCCATACTATTGCACTAAGATAACCCTGTGCATAAGGCAGGAAGCAACATCTTCCCCATCAGGGGGAAGTACAACTGGCAGTGATGCCCATCGAATAAAGGAATGACACTGGGAGCAAGTGATGGATCACCAGAGGATGTGTGTACTGGTTATTCACTGAACATGTGGTCTGGGGACCACTGCTACAGGCTCTCAGACCTTGGCACAACTGAAGCCATGTTAGATGCTCCGAGGCATCATCCTGACCTAAGAGCCCATCAGAGAGACACCTACACCTGCCAAAATGAAAACAAAAAGCTAAATCTCTGTAGTTCATAGTTCTGAGAAAGCCCCTAAACGTACTAGTCTTGCTTTTTGGCTTCTGTAGCTTTTAGGTGCTAGTTTTTAAAGTCTATTTTATTTGGGGTTCCCTAAGCCTCTACCTCCCTTCTCACCCACTAACCCTAGGTAGAAGAGAAAGAAGGCTAGAAGGAGTAAGGGACATAGACCTCTTTAGACTTAGATCCTTGGGACAATTCCAGTCTTCATAGTCAGGCTATCCAGCAGTCCAGCTAACCAGCAAACGCAACAAATGCAGCAGCAGGACAAACCAACAGCAGCCTTCTTCCTTCTCCAAGCCTCTCCCCGGAACCGCCTTCTCCTCTTCTCTGTGCTCCGGTATTTATACTCTCTCAGAGTCCTCAGAATTAAGCTAACTGCATCTGGCAAAGACCATGTCCTTCTCTGAGCCACACAGGTAGGTAGTGATCACCTGTGGACAAGCTAAAAGCAGCCCCATATTCCACACTTCGGATTAAAACAAAAACATGACATACCTGGGTTTTTAAACCAAAACATTCACCACAGTAGCTCTGCTTGCTAACCGTTTTTTGATGATTGAAGTGTGTCAGCCAGAATATGGTTTTTATTCATTAAAAACCCAAGAACAGTAAGGCTTGTGGTTACACAATTCCCTGGGTAGCCTGCCAAGCAGTGATAGAGACTTTTTATTGGCTTTAACAGTCCATGGGTTCTCTGAAGGAGTTACCTCGCAACACCATTGTCATTTGAGGATAAGTTAAACTGCTCTGCAATTTTTATTCACTTGTGGTATAACTTCTCTTCCCAAACAATGCCCCCACCCCTCAGGGCTCCACTGAGCTCACTATCTTTCTCTCTTAGAAGGACAAAACAAGCACCATATTCTCTTGGGAGACACTGCTTGTCTCCTCCGTGTGGGGAAGAGGATGAGGAAGGGCGTTGCCCACAGGCACTCAGAATTCTGTGCTGTCTCCAGCTGGGGTTGTGGGATGGAGAGAATGGGATTACCCGGCCTCTGCAGCCAGAGGCTTCAGGAATCAGGTATCCTGTGTAGTGCCAGAGAAGTAACTCTGAGCAAGAGCTCTTGAGTGGTGACAGGGCTGGGAGGTGGGGAAGCCATAGTTGGGGGGGGGGGGTGAAGCTGCAGTAGGACAATGTCAGGGGCCACGCAGGAGAAACATCAAAACAGCTTTAGAAGGCCTGGAATGCGGCCCACAGCCATGTTGGTTATGCCTCGGGAGGCAGACCCCTGAGGCCTGTGTCCTGAGGACTTCATGCTCCGCTTGTTGTCCTTGTGGTCACCCCATCCCTCATAATGTATGAGTTGTAGCAAAGCTGTAAGGGGGCTGCCAGCCCTCCCTGGGTAGTATCACTGCCACTCACAATAATAACACTTGATCTGTTGTAGGCTGGAGCAGGTTGATGTTTCAGTCACCAGTTTTGGAAAAAAAAAAAAACAAAAAAAAAAAACAAAAAACTTTGAAGTTTGCTCCATCAAATGGCTAAAGCTTGTTGGAACTTGTCTTGCTCCATCTAGGGTGTGTGTGTGTGTGTGTGTGTGTGTGTGTGTGTGTGTGTGTGGTGTTGGAACTTTTGTTGCTTCATCCATTTAGTACATGTGTATGAGTGTGTTTGTGTGTGTGCATGTATGTGTGTGTGTGTGTGTGTGTGTGTGTGTGTGTGTGTGATGTGTGGTGGAGCTTTTGTTGCTTCATCCATCTAGTTCATGTGTATGAGTGTGTTTGTGTGTGTGCGCGTGTGCGTGCTCATTTGTGTGCATCAATGTGAGTTATCAGCCAGCTGCCTATCTGTACTTGATCTCAGTTTACCCCTGTGGTGACAAAGCTGGTCTTTGACAGGAGTGATCATTGTGTAGGATGAGAGGATTGACACAATCTGTCACCGTGGAAGCTGTAGTATGTCACAGTGTTTCCACAGTATATCCCTATATCATTGTTCATTGAAATGGGGCCATTGGTCAGGGTTGAGGTCTCTGGCTTCTGTGACAACATCAGTATTGGATCCTCACTGGAACTCCTTTCCGTTATCCTTTTGTTACCTGTGTCATAGGCATCCTGCAGCTTTGGATCAGCAAGACTGGCCCTTTCATGCATTCCAACCTCTCACAGATGATATAGATTTCGGGATTGGCCAAACAGAGCCCTCGATCTGGTCCTGGGTAGTAGCTGAGCTGGCTCTCCCTTATCTGCACCACCAGGGTGAGTTCCTCAACACTGCTCAGGCTTGGCCACCCAATGCTTCCATTGGCAGGAGGTAGGGTCAGCTCTTCTGCTCTCACGCCCTCAGGCTGGCTCAGCCACTCCCACATCATCAGGTGCCACTCCACTGCATTGCCCAGGTGAGGTTCAGGGCCCACTCTTCTGAGTGCTACAGCCAGTGAAAGGGCAGAGCTAGCCATTCAGTCCTCAGTACCAACTCTCCCAACTACTGCAGGTGATGAGGGGGGAGGAAGGAAGCAAGGGAGGAAGGAAAGGTATCACCCCTGCACCCATGCCACCTCACAGCAAACAAGTGTATGAACCAGCTCTCCTGCACTCTCTCCCTAGGGGCCAGCTCCCCCACAGCGCCACCAAGGCCAGCTCTACTGCCCAGGTGAGATGCAGGACCCAATCTCCCACCACCAGGGTCAGCTATGTTCTGCTGTCCACACAGGTGAGGTCCAGGGCCCACTCTGGTGATCATGACCCTGGGGGCAGCTTTCCTGACTCTGGAGTCAGGGCTGGCTCACCTACACCTCTGCCACCAGAACCAACTCCACTGTGCTGTGTGGGTGAGGGGCAGGAACCTCTCTCCCAAGTGCTGACACCAGTGAAAGGTAGGGTCAGCTCTCCAGAGTGCTGCAGCCAGGGAGGGGTGGAGCCAGTTCCGAACAGCTTCTAGACATCCACATGGTCTCTGGCACGTGCCCTGACCAGGGACATCCCTGTGTTCTCTAGCGGTATCATGAGCCACAGACATTAACATCAACCCCCACCACCGTTGCTTAGCCACGGACCTAGATTTGGCCCTCAGCAGCAGCTCAGGCTGCCTCTTCACACACTCCTTCTCCACTTCCATCTCTCTCCATAATGCTCAAGCTGCTTCACTTCTCTGTCTCTCCCATCTGTCCACCCTATGGTGCTGGCTCTCACTGCAGGCTA
Source organism: Psammomys obesus (assembly GCF_907164565.1). Taxonomy (NCBI): domain Eukaryota; kingdom Metazoa; phylum Chordata; class Mammalia; order Rodentia; family Muridae; genus Psammomys; species Psammomys obesus. The sequence continues at coordinate 417,517 of NW_026592439.1, read as the reverse complement.
GCCACTCAGCTGGAGGGCCCCTGGGTGACAGCCTCAGTCTGCCCTGGCTGGCTTGGCAGCAAGCAGGTGTCTATGGCCTTCTTGTGCTGTGCACCCCATGGCAGGTCTGTGGGTGGCATGGTGGTCCACAGGTCTCTGTCCTTCTTCCTCCCTCTCTGTGCTTTGTGGTGGTGGGTGGAGCTCTGTGTGTCTGTGTCCTACCTGTGCTGTGGGGCACAAGGCAGATCTGTGGGCATTTTCCCCAGCCCTCACCTCCTGATGTAATGAAACACAGATCTCTGTCTGTCTTTCTCTTCCCGTGCTGTGATGCCTGGATTTTATTTGACTTGACTTGATTTTATTTTGTTTTTATTTGCGATTGAGGAGGAAGCCAAGAAAACTCATTTCAGAGACAGAAGCTTGAAGTGAAAGGTTTATTCTCTAAGCTTTCCAGGAGGCAGCCAGTTCAGGATCCAAACTACATTCCTGAAGGGAAATTATACAGCGTATTTAAAGAATGAGATGACAAAGCAAAGGGGACTTGGGTGTGCTGTTGCATTGTTCAATCATATTTTGACCCAAGGGTTTTCCTTTGACTTATGGCAACTTGTTACAGGACAGGAGAAAAAAAATGGAGATTGTGCATGATCATGGCCACCTGATCTCAGAATTCAGGGCCTTGGTGTTCAGGCTCCGTCCTGGACATCTGGCCTGTGACCCGAAGTGATAAGGGAACAAGGGAGTGAGCGAGCTGCAAATCGGTTATATGCATTTATGACTTGTGTACCTTAGCTTAGACAAGGGCAATCTCTTGCTTTATGTTTTTACTAATTAACAGACAAACAAGAAACATCTGGAATACCACGATAGGCATTGGTTCCTGGGCCTGGGAGCATGAGCTCAGTTTGCCTCCGCCAGCGAGATGGAGCAGCTGTCCTTGGGATGGCTGGACTCAGACCACTGTCTCCTTATACTAGGCATAAAACAGCTTTGGCCACTAAGCCAGGCATCAAGCTAGGATGATCAAAGGGCTGCCAACTGCTCTGCCCCTGACTGACATAAGAACAACAGCACCAACAAGGTGTCTCTTTACTCACCGCCAGGGGAGAAGTTAATTTTTTTTTTAATAAGCTGACCAGACCAGGTATGATGAAGCCTACCTTAAAGCTAACATAGTAGCCCCCAGCACACCTTTTTTTCAAAGTTGGGAAGCAGATCCAAGGCTCTAGTTTTTCCATCCTGTCATCACGCTCTCACCCCTCCCAAATGCCAGTTTGTCTCTCCACACAACAGAGGCTCAAACTCTGTCCAGCACAGTCTGGCGAACAGGAGGAAACATCAACTGGGCATCTTCTGTGTCCTGGCCTTGCCCTCACCAGCACTGCCCAGCTCATCATCGCCAACACACTCGCTGGTTCTGCAGTTACACTGTCAACGCCTCCGATTCTGTTCTGCTGCTGCACAGGGAGTTCAGTGGTCAGGGACGCTGATCTAAATTACACGTGTGTTCCAAAGACAAGAGGAAGGCTGGAGAGAGGAATCCACCAGCCATTTCTACAACACACGCTGACCACCACTGATCCACTTGCTTTGCTTTCAAATGTGTCAGTGATTCGGCCCCAAAATCTCATCCTGACAGTAAAAGTGAGGGAAAACATGGGAATGACCCGACAGATAGCAGGCACAACAGAAGCTGGCTGTGCTCCCTAAGTGCTGCTCAGGTTGCAGCCTCATAGACAAAAGAACTAATTCCTGCTCTGAATCGCTAAGTCATGGAGACAGGTAACTGACATGACCCCTGTGACGCTGGCTATGAACTCCAGCTGATACAGGGCAACAACAATACTTTTAATGGGATCACAAGAATCATCATGGCAGTGATGACAATGGTGTGGTGTGGTGTGTGTGTGTGTGTGTGTGTGTGTGTGTGTGTGTGTGTGTATGTGTGTGTGTCTCCTTGCTGGCTGTCTTATAACTCCCTATGTAGACAAAGATGACCTTGAACTCTTTGTTCTTGCATCTCCACATCCCAAATGCCAGGATTACAGTACAGTTATGGGCCACCATTCTAAGCTTCGGCTTGTGTTTTATAAGGATTCCTGTGGGCAGCAGTGTGGAGAAAGATTGGAGTCAGCCAATACTAGAAACAAAAGGGAGTTAGAATGCTCAAAATGGAGGCCAAAGTCTTGCTGTATAGGTCAGAAGCATCTGGCCCATGCCCAGTCATTATCATAAGGCAGGTGTTTCACTCCCTCCCTGGACAGCTATGTATTGGGGTGAATTGTATGAATTTCATGTGCGAGTCTTTGTCCAGTGCCTGGGAGTGTACTTATGTTTGGAGACAAGGTTTTTAATAGACCGATTAAGTGAAAACTCAGTAATTAGGACAGTTCTTAATTCAATAGAGCTGGTCTATTGTAAAGATAAGGAAACTTGAGCACAAAGAGAGACATCAAGTATAACTGCACCCAGGTAAGAAACTGAGAAAATGAAGTGAGAAAGTGGCTGTCTACAAGGTTAGCAGAGAAGCCTTGGAATGTGAGTCCTGCTGACACATTCATTGGATTCCAGTTCCACAGAAATGTGGGAAAACAAGTTGACAGTGTTTAGGCCACTTAATCTGACAGCTCCCTAAAGAAGCACTGCTGGCACTAGGGGAACCATTTCTGGCCAATGAGGAAAGTCACAATGAGGGTCCTAGGGAGTGCTTTCTCTCTTGTTTTGTGGTAATACATGAAACAGCAATGGCACTTTGAGCTCATTCATAGTGAAGCAAGATGGAGACAGAAAGTGTCTATGACCTTGAAAACAGACACGCTGCTATGTCAGGTAAGCCTGGAGCTTTCTCTCTTTCTAGAGTTTTTATTTCATGAAGTGATATATTTACTTTGTTTTATTTTTAATTGTGTGGTGTGTGTGTGTGTGTGCGTGTGTGTGTGTATACCCATACACACTTGAGTATGGGTATCTATGGAAGCCACTGGTATTAGAGCCGCCTGAGATGGGTGCTGAGAATTGAACTCAGGCCCTCTGGAAGAGTGACATGCTCTCTTAACTGCTGAGCCATCTCTCCTGCCCCAACAGATTTACTTTTTCAAGCTACTTTGAGATGGCATGTCCATTAGTCACCACTGAATACATCCATACCTTATGAACACAAGTGTCAAGAACTGTGTGGTTTGGACGAAGCCACATGAAGAACAGATATATCGGGAGGTAGGGGCTACTCATTGGATGCCGGCGGTTAGGAAAGGCAGCATCCTTCAAATAGCCTAGATGACTCCTAGGTCAAATAAGTTGTAGGCTGTTCTATGCTTTATATACCAGTAAGAATGAGATGTATAATAACATCAAAGATTTCAAAATATAAATTTAAGAAATTCATCTAGGAATCAATGAAATAAAGTAAAACAGGCAGGGTTTCATGTATCCCAGGCTGGCCTTTAGCTCACTACGTAGACAAAGATGGCCTGGAACTTAGTAAAAGGTGTGTTGGTTTTCATTCTGTGTGAACAGTTTCTCCCCACTACAGGATCTTATGTACCACGGGCTGTCCTCCAGCCTAGCTATGCAGCAGAGAATAACCTTGAACTTCTGATCCTCCTTCCTCAACTTCCCAAGTGCAGGAATTTCAGACATGCACCACCAAGATGCTAGGGTTTGAATCTATAGCTCACATGCACAAGGCAAACATTCTACTAGCTGAACTACATGTCTCTGTTTTACTTTATTCTGTCAATCTATCTGAGTTATACTGTGAAGTCAGTCCTTTGACCATAAAAAGATATAAAAATATCAGCTTACCCAAAAGGGGACTCCCAAAGGATTGCAATGTTATCAGTATTATACTAAAGCTCCACACTGAGGACTTTGCATTGCTGAAGAAGAGGCAGTTGGTTCCATTACAGCCCAAAGTGGTACCTAAGAACTAGAAAAAGCCAAATGACAGGAAGTTCAAAGGAGCATCATCAGAGGGAGTCTTGGTGATTTAATCCCAAATGCAGTCTATTAAAACTTTCACTATGAGAAAATCAAGGACAAAATAGTAAGGGCTGTATAGGACTAACTGTATGCAAGCTAATGGTTTATATTTATTCTTAAATGATTCTTTTGTCATTTTGTTGCTAAAGTTTCCTTTCTTAACATCAGTTTTGATGGTGGGTGCCTCTAATCTCAGCATTTAGGAGGTAGAATGAAGAGAATCGGGAGTGTAAGGACATCTTCACCTAAACAGTGAGTTTGAGGCCAGCCTGGGCTCATGACATGTGCTCTCCTCCCCTAAAAAGGCTTCCTTATTCCTATGAAATGAGAATAATTATAAACATTGGGGTTTAAAATATTATCTTGCAAGACAGATACAATGGATCCAATTCCAAACGGATGCCAAATGTTGCAAATGTCCATATCTGTTTTCTTTTTGGAAAACAAACAGATCAATAATCTTCAAACCTGGTGATAGTGCCATGATATGATACTTAATATTTGTCTTTTAGAGCCTTTGAAACCCATGAGTCATCACATTACAAAGAACTATCCTGCAATAAATAAAATTTGACCCTCCAGTGGCATTCTGCCAGGAAAGGGGGAGCCTGGCAGAAGTCTGGGCTATTCCCCACTAGGCTTTTCCGATTAAAAGGAGCCTCTCCATGAGCACACTAGAGGCTCTGCAAAGAGAGCGTGGCTCATCTTGACTCTGCTGGCAACTCTGAGTTTCCGGTCAGGTATAAAGGGAAGGTAGCTGTCATTGACAGACTAAGGAAAATGGACTCCAGCTCAGGTCTGCTATAGGTCCCAGAGATGTGAGGAATTTAAAGGAAAGGAAGCAGCCTTTCAGCAGGACTACATAGGAGCTGGGACAGAGATAAGGGGAAAGGATGGTCAGGATGGAGAGTGACCTTCTTCTTGCTTTTCTCTAGACGACCATGACCCGACTCGGCTTCCTGCTGTTTATCATCGTTGCCACCACTGGGTGCAGTGCAGGTGAGTTATGTTACAGGAACCCAGCTTCCTCAGGTCACCTCTAGCTTTAAAAGTAGTCAGCACTACACTGAGTTGCTTTCAGGATCTGTGTCTCTGGGAGCCAGAAATCATGCTCTCTTTTAAAAATATTTTAATTGGGTGTAATTGTATTATTTTCCTATTCCTTTACCTTTTTCCAATCCTTCCCAATTATCCCCTACCACTACTCTCTACCAAGTAAAGTCTTCTTTTCTGTAATTATATATATATATATTATATACATATTATATATACATATACATGTATTATGTATTGTGTATTATGTATATATGTATGTATATTTCTGAACACACACACACATCCTAGTCCATTCCCACAGAGACAATGCCTTTAAGATGCAGGCTGTGTCCTCTGCCTCTTGAAGAAATTGGTCTGCAACAGTGAGATTGCTGAGCCAAGTCCTGGTCCAGATTCTGTGTCTGTGTGTGGCTCTAGGGAACTTGTGCAAGAACTGTGTCCCATCCCACTCACTCCTCAAGCTTGGGACCTTGGCTTTAGGGTCCCAGTGCCAAGTGCATGGTCTGGTTTGTGCCCAGAGGGTGTTTCTTCTGTCCTGCTCAACAAGAACTCAATGGTAGTTTAAAATGTGTAATTCCTTTTCACTGCTTTTTTTTTTTTCAATATTTTTAAGAAAAAAGTAAGTCCCTATAGGCCATCATAATGAATCTTCACATGATAGTCTTCTTCAGCTTGACTGTAGGCACTAGGGAACACAGTAAGTACAGTCCAAAACTATTTGACTTGGCAACATGGAGCTACTTACACCTCACTACCTCTGACTCTGAAGCTCTTGTTTGTTCCCACCCTTCTGGGTTCTCAGAGGACTTTGCAGAGCTGAGGCTAATATGCAAGGCTCTTCATTCTATGGTCTGTTAGTCAAGTCTCTGCACTGTCCACCTCAGGGCCCATACTTCAGGCTCATTAGGCTATCTGCATCTCTTCTCCCTACAAAGCTGGGCTTCACTTTATTCAGGACGGTAGACACAATGCTCCCCATGACTTCAAATCTCTGGTCTTTTTCCCTAGTTACAAATATTGTTGATTTGCAGAGTGAGGCTATGAGGAGTCACAAAATGAGTTTAGGATGAATGACGAGGGGAGGTTTGGTGTTGCATAGACTGAAACTCTGCATCTTCTCTATCTAAAGAGAACACAGATACCAACACATGGGCCCATCCTTCCCCTTCCTCTCTGTTCAGAAGCTGCAAGGAAATCAAGCAGGAGAACTCAAAGGCACGAGGTGAGCAAGGGAGCATTGAAAGAGTACACTGTAATCGTAGCACTTGGGAGCCTAAGGCAGAAGGTTGAAAGCTCCAGGCCAGCCAGGGGAGATGCTGTCTCAAAAATGCAAACAAAGAACCCAGTTAGTAAATTAAGATTTTGTTCTCTAGAACAGCTTTTTTTATAGAAAATATAATAAAATGCACACAGTGGATTAAAAAAAAATTCCCACATAATCAATTTTAAGGGTTTTCAGAGGCAGGAGTGACTTTCACAATCGTGTGGATCACCACTGTCCATTCTCCAGAAAGTTTTCATTAACTTAAATAGAAATTCTGTAAGAACCTAGCAATAAATTTTTGTAGTCCCTGGAAACTACTGTTCTGTTTCCTACGTCTATGAACCTGTCGATTCATGGTACCTCCTATGAGTAATCTGCCTTATTTCATTAGTGTGCTTTAAGACTCATACATGTTGTAGAATAGTTAAATCTTCTGAAAGATACTTATTTTCATTATTATTATTTTTATATGTACATTTCTGTGCGTGGGAATGTGTACATGTGTGTGCAGGTAACTACATGGTCCTGAAAAGGGCATAGTAACAGGCACTTGTATACTGACTGCCAAGTGTGAATGCTGGGAACCTAACTCAAGTCCTCTGCTAGAACAGTATTTCTCTTAACCATTGAGCCATTTCTCCAGCATGCTTCATTCTATTTGATCTGTTGGATATATAGGAATGCATACAGTATTTTTTTTCTGTATAATATACAACACAGAACATTGCTTATTCATTTTTCTATGGAGAAGTACTTGGGTTGTTTCTGCCTTTCAGGTCTTGTGACCAGAGCTGTAAAGAACATGAATGTTCATATCTGAGTCCCTGCTCCCAGGTCCTTGCGTAAATACTGAGTGGAGTTGCTAAGTCCTTTGATAGTACTGTTTAACTCTAAGAGAAACACCACTGTCAGTTTGGGTAACTCAGTGACAAAAGCATGGCCTTCTGAACTCAGGCAGATCCCAGCATCACCAGGGACACATGTGGTAGGACATTCAGGGTATGAGGTATTCGTCATATCTGTAGTTCCTAAAGCCATTCTGCTTCTGGAGCTGAGACAGACAATGAGCCTGCACACAGGACGACTGTAGAATGGCTCTCTCTGCAGATGGCCTCTATTTCCTCCGCACGAAGAATGGTGTCATCTACCAGACCTTCTGTGACATGACCACGGCAGGGGGGGGCTGGACCCTAGTGGCTAGTGTGCATGAGAACAACATGTATGGGAAGTGCACGGTGGGTGATCGCTGGTCCAGTCAGCAAGGCAACAGACGAGAGTACCCAATGGGCGATGGCAACTGGGACAACTACAACACCTTTGGGACTGCAGAGGGGGCCACAAGTGATGACTTCAAGGTTGGTACACTCTGAAACCACTTGGGAAGACATGAGGATATGAGTGTAGCTCAAGCATGCCAGGGAGAGGGGTGGTAGGTTGTCCTTTGACATAGGGCTGAAGAAGTCAAAACTTTATCTTGAATCCCAACCTTCTCCCATCTAGGCTTATAGGTAAGTAGTTGGTTTCAGTGGGACCATCATCCTTAGAAATGGGGATATCTGAGCATGGCTGGCCATCTGTCCACCTGGAGCCCAGAGCCCACCAGAGCTCTGCTGAGAACTGGACATATGGATCTTTTGCTTAGTGAAATCTCCCACTGTGATCAGGCTCAGTGTTGGTTGCTTTCCAGAACCCTGGCTACTTCGACATCCAGGCTGAGAACCTGGGAATCTGGCATGTGCCCAACAATAGCCCCCTGAAAAACTGGAGAGAACGCTCCCTGCTGAGGTACCGCACCGCCACTGGCTTCCTGAAGAATATGGGCCATAATCTCTTCAGCCTCTACAAGGTACTCAAGTCTACTGGCTAAGGCTGCCTTTCGTGGGTGTGGAGAGAGGCCGGTGTTAGGGTTCAGGCAGTAACCATCATTCCACGGGCTTGTATTTCATGTTTCCCTGACTCTAAACTATAATGATGGTTCCCTTGGGAATTTGGAGCCCCAAGGGAGGCAAGGGGTAGTGGGTATGTGTAGAGGAGAGAAGAGAAGTAGAGAGGGGAGGAAAGGGAAGAGAAGCGTAGACAGAGGGAAAGGGTGTTGGAGAGACACAAACAAAAGAAAGGATTCTTTCTTATCTGACTGGTTTGGAAACGGTCTCAATGTCTGGGCAAATGCTGTGTCCCTCCATGTATGGCAGTGTTCGTGGGAGTGCCAATGCTTTTGTCCTTACCCAGTGACTTCTTTGTTCCATGTAGAAATACCCGGTGAAATATGGAGGAAAGTGCTGGACTAACAATGGCCCAGCAATACCTGTGGTCTATGACTTCGGCGATGCTCAAAAGACAGCAAATTATTACTCCCCCTTAGGCCGGCGTGAGTCTGTAAAGCTCTCTGAACCCTCTGCAGGGCATGTGGTAGATTCAGTTACGATAAGTCACTTACCCACCACTGCTGCTTGCTTCTCTTCTGTGAACATTTGTGGTTTGTTACACTTCATTTGCATGAGCACCCTCGAGCTCTGAACTATTACTAACCCATTCTACAGACTAGGAGACAGGAGCACTGAAGGCTCAGGAACTTGCCTTAGAGCACAGGGCATAAGCAGGAGAGTTGGCATGTTCCCCAGGGATACTTGGTTCCAGAATCTGCTCTAAGCAACCTCAGTGCCAGTCAGAGGTTCCTTAGGACCAGGCCAGGTCCATGAGGGCAAGCCAACAGAACACAGAAAACAATGGAATTTTATTTCTACTGTGTGGAATGTCTGTTGTGTTGCTTAATATAAATCCAAATGTGGCTCATATAAATGCTGGGCTTATGCTGTGTAATCCAAAGCTGTTCTTGTTTACACTTGGAGTGTAAGGCTTTCTTTAAAAAAGTTAGCAAAATAAATGTGAACAGGACCAGGATGAATGCACTTAATGACTGCTGTGACAAGCCCTTAGAGACATTCAGGAGAGACCTTCCTGAATTATACATTTCTCCATTCAAGCTCTGGTAGGTGGGGACCTTTTTGCAAGGAATAGCCCTTAGGGTCTGGGGATGGGAATAGGAAAGGCTTTCCCAGTGTGTCTGATATTTGAGACTGTATTTCCTGAGCCTGACATCACCAAACTCTGGGCTCACAGCTGTTTCTGGCATTTTCCTTGAATGTTCTTTTCTACCTCTTGTTTCCAGAGCAATTCACTGCAGGATATGTCCAGTTCAGAGTGTTTAATAATGAGGGAGCATGCAACGCCCTGTGTGCTGGAGTGAGGGTCACCGGATGTGACACTGAGCATGTGAGTCTGTAGAGTGACCAAAGAGGTTCATGAATAAGACTGAGCTTGCCAGTGTGCATCTGTGTACACGAGCATGGGATACTGCCATGTTAGTATGTGTACCTGTGTGAGACTGTACCTTGTACCTTGCTTGGTCTTAGTGATCAGAGCTTCTGTCAAGATACAGATATCCTGTCCTGCTGAAGACCATAGTCATTGTTACAAACTTCTAGTGCACTGTTGCTGAATGCTTAGCTTTTAGGATAAGACACCTGTTGCATAGAGTTAGGATGATTGTGTTTAGGAAGTCTTGTGGAGGTCTCTGGGCTGAAACTTCAAGAGATACCTGGTATCATCACTCTCCATCCAAGGGTTTAGTTTCAGAGTCAAACACATCCTTTTCAGGCCTTTCTGGGACTCGTACAGCTACTCATTGTGTTGAGGGGTTACTAGGAGAGCACTGGACATCTGGTAGACCTCAGCCAGGCCATTTTTCTCCCTTCCCAACACAAGGAATTTCTCTTGTTGGATGTTGGCATATCAACTTACTGCAAATTAGGTACAGTAGACTCAACTGTAGCAACCTGATGTCCCCTGGAGCCTGGGATCATTAGACTCATACAGGTTTTTTAATAGTTTGTGGCCAAAGGCAGGTTGAGGATTGAGCCTTTTTATTGTTAGCATGTTCTAGCAAAACATGACAGTGCACATCTTTAATTCCAGCACTCAGGCAGTGGAGACAGGCAGATCTCTGAGTTCGAAGCATTTCTGGTCTACATAGTGAGTACCAAGTCAACCAGAGCTGCATATTAAGACCCTGTCTCAGAAAAATATTAGCATGTTCTTTTGGGATCCAGTCCTCCTGAAGACCTCAGTGTTGATTCATTCCTCAGTCATCAGCTTGTCCTTCTTCCAGTCAGGATGAGGCAGCTTTGCTGTCAAGAAGGATCTTGGACCTGTGATGAGAAGTGATGAAATGGGGAGAGTGTGTGGCATTAAGGGATTAGTAAGCTGTTTTTTTTAATTTTGCTACATAAGATGGATGTGGGGTAGAGGAAGAGCTCATTTTGGAAATGTTAACACGTACTATCCCAGGAGAATTTTTTACATCATGCCAGTGGTTATTGGACTATATAAATAACAAGCACCACCTCAGTCAGTATTTTAAAGGGGAGATAAAGATTGAGCTGAGTTTTGTTTTTTTGTTTTGTTTTGTTTTTTTGTTTTTTCCCAAAGATAGCCTATAAGTGAGAGATGCTATTGGAAGAAAGACACAAGCACAAGGAAACAAGTATTAAACTGGCTTCCATGGTCTGAATGAAAGCCTGAAGTAGTGCGATAAATTTGGGGGTAGGTGGGTGCCAATGAGCTCCAATGATCTTAAACTTACTAATCGTTGACTACAGAGAATGGGAAGAGAGGACATTTTCAATACTTTCACGGCTTTCACTTGAGTGAGTGAATATCAAGCAGTAATCCAAAATGTCTCCATGCCGAATATGTTTGGGATCAAGGAGGGGTATACGGTCATGTGATGCAGGATACTTTTAAACATTTATTTGCTTTTATCCACAAGTTGATTTGGTCATGGCGTTTCATCACAGCAAGAATAATCCTGACTAAGACAAAGGGCTTCTTTAGATTGATGGTTTCCAAGATTTTAACCCACTTGGTCATTTGGTTCCATTGATCTAAATCCATAGTGGGGCAGAAACTGGCAGAAAAGACATATCAGAGCAATATGTTTTGATTAATGGTGGCAAGGAATCCAAGACAGACCAGGGCAAGATATCCTTCAAAAACATGCCAGTCACTCCTTTGGTGATCTAGTTCTTCTGTGCAGACCCCAACTTCCACAGCCCCACCACCTCCCAGCAGTCAATTAAAATTGTGAACACACCAATGATTAACTGATTAATTAATAAACTCGGGGTTCTCGTAGTCAATCCCTTCCCCTGCCGTGATTATTACTGACATGGGGGGCCAGGTCTTCAGTACATACACCCTTTGGGAGGAACCTCATAGCCAAACTATATACCCAGCTGACCTCTCGTTGATACTTCCTCCCCTTGTTTTCCAGCATTGCATTGGTGGAGGAGGATTCTTCCCAGAAAGGGACCCTTGGCAGTGTGGTGACTTCTCTTCATTTGATTGGAGTGGCTATGGAACTCACACTGCAGCCAGCTGTAGCCGGGAGATAACTGAAGCAGCGGTGCTTCTTTTCTATCGTTGAGAAATTTGTGGAATGGGACCCAGACTTCTCCAATCTGCAGACTCATGTGTACAGAGAAATGTACTAGAACGTTAATGTACTAGAAATTAACTAGAATGTTAATGACCAGGAAAGGACAATAAATAATGTTCATTGCAGACTTGATGTCTTCATATATCCTTTTTTTATTTTTTTATTCACTTTCCAATCTTGTTGTAGTCCCAACCTTTCTCCCCTCCCAGTCTCACCCTCCCTGCCTTCCCCTTCTCCCCCTTTTCCTCAGAAAAAGGAGCTCCTTCCCTGTCCATCCCAGCTCATCAAGTTGCATCAGAACTAAATGTCTTCTTCCCCTGTGTCCTGCAAGACAGCCCCTCCAGGAGAAAATAATCTAAAAGCTAACTAGTGAGTCCATGTCTGATTCAGTCTCCACTTCCCTTACTAGAGGACCCATGGGAGGCCTAAGCTGCCCATCTGCTACATCTTTGTAGGGGGCCTAGGACCAGTTCCTGCAAGGCCCTTGGTTAATGCTGCAGGCTCAGCAAGCCCCTGTGGGCCCTGATTAGTTGGTTCTGTTGAGTTTCTTGTGGCATTCCTGTCACCTCCAGGTCCTTTTCTCTTTCCTCCCACTTTCCCACAAGACTCCCTACGCATCCCCCAATGTTTGGCAGTGAGTCTCAGCATCTGTTTTGAGGCACTGTCGGGTAGCACCTCTCAGAAGACAACTCTGTCAGGCTCCTGTCTGCAAGCTTAACAGAGTATCATTGATAGTGTCAGGGGTTGGCACTCTCCAATAGGGTGAGTCTTTGGTTTGGCCAGGCATTGGTCGGGCATTCCTTCAACCTCTGCTCTATCTGCTTTGTCTTCATCCCTGCACAACTTGTAGACAGAGTAAATTTTGGGTCGAAGTTTTTTGTGGGTGAGTTGGTGTTCCCCTCGCTCTGCTGGGAGAATGTCCTAGCAGAGGGTGTCCTCTTAGCCTAGTTAGAGAGTGTCCTCTTCAGTCTCTATGGTCTCTGCTACTAGGAGTCTCTGCTTGAGTCCCTCTCATATCCTCCCAGGAGCCTACCCTGACTTAGGTCTCCAGCTTGTCTCAGTTTCTCTTTTCTCTACAGCCCTTCTGTCCTCTCATCTTCACTCTCCCCAGGTCTGATCTCCACCCTCTTAACTCTCTGTGCCCCTTCTCCTACCTTGTTCCTTCTCTTCAGCCACTGCCTCTGTCTATTCTAAATCCCCTTTCTGAGTGAGATTTGTTCATCCTCCCTTGGATCCTCTATGTTACTTATCCTCTTTGGGCCTGTGCCTCATAGTATGCTTATCCTACATGGCTGAAATCCAAATTATAAGTGAGTATATACCATGTGTGTCTTTCTGGGTTTGGGTTACCTCACCCAGGATGATCTTTTCAGTTCCATCCATTTGCCTACAAATTCCATGATTTCTTTGTTTTTAGTATCTGAGAACATTCCATTGTGTAAATATGCCACAGTTTCTTTATCCATTCTTCAGTTGTGGGACATCTAGGTTCCAGTTTCTGGCTCTAATGAATAAAGCTACTATGAACATAGTTGAACAAGTGTCCTTGTTGTATGGTGGAGCATCTCTTGGGCATATACCCAGAAGAGGTATAGCTGGGTCTTGAGGCAAAGCTATTCACAGTTTTCCGAGAAAGTGCCAGATTGATTTCCAAAGTGGTTGTCCAAGTTTACACTCCCATGATCTCTCTTCTCCACACCTGCACCAGCATATGCTGTCACTTGAGATTTTTGAGCTCAGCCACTCTGACGGGCTTTACGATGAAATCTCAGAGTCATTTTGATTTGCCTTTCCCTGATGACTAAGGAAGGTGAGCATTTCTTTAAGTGCTTCTCGGCCATTTGAGAGTCCCCAATGAGAATTTTCTGTTTAGTTCTGTGACCCATTTTTTAATTGGGTTATTTTGTTTATTGGTGCTTGATTTCTTGAGCTCATTATATATTTGGAATACTAGCCCTTTGTCCGATGTAGGACTGGTGAAGATCTTTTCCCAGTCTGTAGAGTGTCGTGTCATTCTGTTGACGGTGTCCTTTGCCTTACAGAAGCTTTTCCATAAGCAGCGCCTGTCCAAGAACATAGCACCCCCTCAGCCTACAATGGCCATTGCTACTGCAGCCCTCCCCCACCTCCTATCATCACCTATCTAAGCTTTCCACCGAGTTCTTCCACCACTCAGGAGCCCTTGCTTAGCGGTGTTTCTTTGTTGCCACATGGAAGTTGGATCCCTCACTCCCTCTGGCTGCTAAAGCTGAAGAACACTGCTGCCTGTCTACCCAGCAACCCCAGCAGGAGGCTTCAGTTTTGAATGGTCCTGAACAATGCCCTGTCCCCACCCCACCCCACTCCACCTGTTACCTTCTTCCCTACTGCAGAGGAGACAAGCAATTAAAACTAAGGTGTGTGTTTGTCTCTCTCCTAGCAGAGAAGGACACCGAGCTCAGCGGTGCCCTGACACAGATCAGCAGCACGGGAAGTGTCACCTCAAAAGTGAATAAGATTTGCTGAGCAGCTCAACTAGCTCTTCCTCGAGTGGCGCTGGTCCCCAGAGGGCGTGCCCAATCACCGTCCAACACACACATCCTCTGGTGTTCTATCACCTGCTCCATCTCTCCTGCCCCAGCCTCCTTCCTCTCTCCTCCGAGCATCGCTGCTACTCTCACCTCCCAGCCCTGGAGTGGATCCCTTCTTCCCAGGTGTTGCTTCACGCCTTGTGCACCGGGTTATCTGAGAACACTAGCACGGCCATTGCATTGTTCACATCATCCGTCGGCAATTCCTAGGAAGCTTTTATGAGCCTGTGCTTGTTAACACACAATGTTTTCTTTGTGAATTTACCCAGCTCTATAGATACCAACAGAAGAGAATTAAACTACATCTGGGTCTAAGACCAGTGTTCAAATAAAATGTATACTTCCTGTAACACAAGACTTAGCACCTTACTGTCTCTGACGACAGTTCGTGTTCACTCAGTGCCACACTGTAGTTTGAGGTTCATCCTGCATAGTCCATAAAGCAGGTCAGGTCAGCCATGGCATCTTAGATGTGGTGGCTGGTAATTCTGACATCAGCAGAGAGTTGCTATAATGGAAGAAGAAAAGAAGAAGAAGGAAAGAAGAAGGAGAAAAGGAGAAGGAGAAGGAGAAGAAGAAGAAGAAGAAGAAGAAGAAGAAGAAGAAGAAGAAGAAGAAGAAGAAGAAGAAAAGACTTCCTGCAAGCCTGAAAACTTGAGCTCCAACTTAGGGTCTGGTATTAAATTAGATACAGCTGACTTCCATGCTGATTTTTCATCCAGTAAAAAAGTATTCCTCCTGCGTTTATTCTGATCATTGATTGAACAAGTTTAGATTTTTTTCAAGATTTATTTTTATTATTTGTGTGTGAGTACATGTGTACCTCACATATGCAGATGCCCAAGGAGGCCAGAAGAGATCAGAATTCTCTAGAGCTGGAGGAACCAATTCTTCCTCCTACCCCCTCGCCAGCCCATAATATATGCATATGGCCTAAGTTTACCAACTGGATGTTGTAACCCAGAATTTTGACCCTTGATATAGAGCAGCAAAGTATTACAATTTGAATATGAAATGTCTAGGACACCTCCGTGTGTTGAGTGCTTGGTCCATAGCTATTGACACTATTTGGGGCAGTTCTAGAAATTTTAGTAGGTAGGATCTAGTTAAGGAAAGTAGAAAGAGCAGCAGCCTGGAGAGTCTGATGTCTAACCTGATGGGGCTGATTCCCTGGACCAGTCATGTGACCATCTGTGTGTCTCTCTCTGTCGCCTCTGTTTTTCTTAAAAGAATATCAATCATATTGAAATTAGAGCCCACCCTAATCTACCATAACCTTGTTTTAAATAATTACATCTCCAAAACTTAAATCAATCCCACTGAAATCAGGGATAAGGCAAGGCTGCCCACTCTCTCCATACCTCTTCAACATAGTACTTGAAGTCCTAGTAGAGTAATAAGGCAACTAAAGGAGATCAAAGGGATACAAATCAGAAAGGATAGGTCAAAGTGTCACTATTCATAGATGATATGATAGTCTACAGGAGTGACCCAAAAAAATTTACCAGAGAACTCCTTGAGCTGATAAACACCTTCAGCAAAGTGGCTGGATACAAAATTAATTCAAAAAAAATCTGAAGCCCTCCTGTATACAAAAGACAAATGGGCTGAGGAAGAAATTAGGGAAACAACACCCTTTACAATAGCCACAAATAACATTAAGTACCTTGTTTTAACTCTAACCAAGCAAGTGAAAGGCCTATATGGAAGAAAAAACAAAAACAAAAAAAAAAAAAAAAAAAAACAAAACAAAACAAAACAAAAAAAAACTTCAAGTCTCTGAAGAAAGACACTGAAGAAGATATCAGAAGATGAAAAGATCTCCCATGCTCATGGGTCAGTAGGATTAGCATAGTGAAAATGGCCATCCTACCAAAAGCAACCTACAGATTCAATGCAATTTCCATTAAAATACCAACACAATTTTTCACAAACATTGAAAGAACAATTCTCAATTTCATATGGAAAAACAAAAAATCCAGAATAGCTAAAACAATCCTGTACAATAAAAGATCTTCTGGAGGTATCTCCTTCCCAGATCTCAAGCTGTACTATAGACCAACAGTAATAAAAATGGCATGGTACTGACATAGAAACAGACTGTGAATCTATGGAATTAAATCAAAAACCAAGAAATAAACCTACACACCTATGAAAATTTAATTTTTGACAAAGAAGCCAAAAACATACAATGGAAAAAGACAGCATCTTCAACAAATGGTGCTGATCTAACTGAATGTCTACATGTAGAAAAATGCAAATAGACCCATACTTATCACCCTGCACAAAAATTAAAGTCCAAGTGGATAAAAGACCTCAACATAAAACCAGCATGCTAAATCTATTAGAAGAAAAAGCAGGGAAGAGCCTTGACCTTGTTGGCAGGAGACAACTTCCTAAACAGAACACCAACAGCACAGGCTCTAAAATCAACAATTAATAAATGTAACCTCACAACATTGAAAAGCTTCTGTAAAGCAAAGGACACTGTCATCAGAACAAAACGACAGCCTACAGACTGGGAAAAGATCTTCACCAAATCTACATCTGACAAAGGGCTAATATCCAGAATATATAAAGAACTGAAGAAGTTAAACACCAACAAACCAAGTAATCAATTAAAAAATGGGGTACAAAGGCTGGAGAGATGGCTCAGCACTTAAGATCACTGGCTGTTCTTCCAGAGGACCTGAGTTCAATTCCCAGCAACCACCTTGTGGCTTTTAACTATCTGTAGTAGAATCTGATTCCTTCTTCTGCTGTGCATGAAAACAGTGTTTGTATACATAAAGTAAATCAATATTTTTTTAAAATGGAGTACAGAGCTAAATAGAGAATTCTCAACAGAGGAATACCGAATGGCAGAGAAACACTTAAAGAAATGTTCAGCATCCTTCGTCATTTGAAAAATGCAAGTCAAAATGACCCTGAGATTTCACCTCACACCCATCAGAATGGCTAACATCAAAAACTCAAGGGCGATGCATGCTGGAGAGGATGTGAAGAAAGGGGAACCCTCCTCTATTGCTGGTGGGAATGTAACCTTGTACAACCACTTTGGAAATCAATCTGGTGCTTCCTCAGAAAATTAAGAATAGTACTACCTCAAGATCCAGCTATATCACTCCTAGGCATATACCCAAAAGATATCCCACTATTCAATAAGGACATTTGCTCAACCATGTTTGCAGCAGTTCTATTCGTAATAGCCAGAATCTGGAAACAACCTAGATGTCCCTCAACAGAGGAATGGGTACAGAAAGTGTAGTACATTTACACAATGGAATACTACTTAGCAATTAAAAACAAGGAAATAGTGAAATTTGCAAACAAATGGTGAGAACTAGAAAAGATCATCTTGAGTGAGGTAATCCAGAAGCAGAAAGACACACATGGTATATATTCACTCATAAGTGGATATTAGCCATATAATATAGGATAAACATACTGAAATTTATAGCCCTAAAGAAGCTAAACAACAAGGAGGACTCTAGGAAAGATGCTTAATCCTCATTCATAAGGGCAAACAGGATAGATAACAGAAGTAGGAGAAGGCAGGGAACAGGACAGGAGCCTTCCACAGAGGACCTCTGAAAGACTACCTACTAGGGTATTGAAGGAGATACTAAGACTCATAGCCAAACTTTGGGCGGAGTGCCAGAATCCTCATGGAAGAAGAGGGAGATAGAAAGACCTGGAGGGGACAAGAACTCCACAAGGAGAACAACAGAGCCAAAATACCTGAGCCCGGGGGGTCTTGCAGAGATACTCCAACTAAGGACCATGCATGGAGGACATAGACCCCACATTCAAAGGAAGCCCATTGGCTGCTCAGTCTCCAAGTGGGTTCCCTAGTAAGGGGTACAGGGGCTGTCTCTGTCATGAACTCATTGGCCTGCTCTTTGATCACCTCCCCCTGGGGGGTGCAGCCTTGCCAGGCCACAGAGAAAGATGATGCAGCCAGCCTTGATGAGACCTGATTATTTAAGGGTCAGATAGAAGGGGAAGAGGTCCTCCCCTATCAGGGGACTAGGGAAAGGGTATAAGTGGAGAAGAAGGAGGGTGGGTGGGACTGGGAAGATACGAGGGAGGGGGCTGCAGTGGGGATACAAAGTGAATAAATTGTAATAAACAAATATATAAATAAAATTAAATTTAAAAAAAAATAATAATAATTACATCTCCAAACACCTGTTTCTAAATAAAATGGCATCATTACATACTTGGGATTAAGGACTACAGCATATCTTCTTGGAGAGCATAATCCAACCACATCTTATGTCTCTCCAAGATTTTTTACATATATGTACGTGTGTGGGTGTGGGAATATGTGCAGGTGTCCATGGAATCCAGCAGAAGCCATTGGAGCCCCTAGATCTGGAGTAACAAGAAGTTGTAAGCTGCTCAACACGGTGCCCAACCAAACTTGGGTCTCCTGCAAGAGCAGAACTGCTCTTAACCATTGAGCCATCTCAGTAGACCCTGTGGATTAAGTTGTGTCTACATACTTCTTTATGTGTATTTATTTATCTACTCACAAGCCAAAGCTCTTTTCTCTAAATTGGAACATTCCTTCTTGGAGAGACGAGAGTGACTCTGGTAGAAAACCAGGCATGGTGGTGCATCCCTGTAATTCCAGCACTCGGGAAGCAGAGGCAGGCAGATCTCTGTGAGTTCAAGGCCAGCCTTGTCTACATAGTGAGTTCCAGAACAGTCAGAGCTACATAGTGAGGCCCTGACTCAAAATAAAAAATAAATATATATATATATAAAAAAAAGGCTCTGGTAGTAAAAGAAAGATAGAAGGCCAAGGAAGTAAACACAACTTACAAGGCTCAGAAAGGTTCTGAAAGTTACACATTCATAAAGTCTTTCTCCCAGCTTTTAAAAATTGTAAAGAATTTCTGAAAGCCAGGTGGTGGTGGCACATGTCTTTAATCCTAGCACTTAGGAGGCAGAGGCAGGCGAATCTCCGAGTTTGAGGACAGCCTGGTCTATATAGTGAGTTCCAGGACAGCCAGAGCTATCCAGAGAGACCCTATCTTTAAAAACAAAACAAAAAATAATTTCTGGGAAAGGAAACTCTCTGGTGAGCTAAACTACTTCCTAGTCACAGCTGCCTTTTTGAGTCATCTCTACTCACCTGTACCCCTGCAAAAGACTCCAATAAACTCGTTTATTCACTAAACTGCCCTTGATGGAATCATCTTTGGGCTGTCATCAATGCCCTCCCTGAGGTATTTGTGGCACATCTGTGCCCTTTTGAGAGAGGTCCCAAAACGATACCCCACACTCTCCACCAGCTGAGGCAGCCGTAAGAGAAGAGCTGTGGATGAAGAAGATTCACCGGAATCCAAATCTGCCAGTGCTTTGATCTTGGACTTTTCAGCCTCCAGAACTATGAGAAATGATTCTGTTTAAAAGCCTGGATGAACTGAGGCAAGCATTTAGTCACTAATGCTCTAGGGTGTTAGCAGAAAAAAAATTCAATGTTTCAGAAATAAGAGACATAACAAACAGTAGTAGGCAATTTCACGGGGCACCTAGGCAACAGAGTCATCAGACAGAAACTTCGCGTTTGATGCACTCGAGGCAATAAAAGACACCATGTTTCGTATAACTCAAAATTTATGTTTAAAATTGAAATTTTAGATTTGGGTTTGTTGTTGTTTGTTTGTTTTGTTTTGTTTTGCTTTGTTTTGGTTTTTGAGACAGGGTCTCCCTATGTAGCTGTCTGTCCTTTATAGACCAGTCTGGCCTCAAACTCGCAGAGATCCACCTGCCTCTGCCTCCCGAGTGCTGGGATCATAGGTGTGCGCCACCGTGCCCAGCTATAATTGGGGGTTTTAATGCACAGATGCCGTGTGTTTTAAAAGACTCGACAAATGGAAGCTGGCTTGGTGGGAAAAGTGTCTGGTATAAAGACGCAGGCTGAGATCATCATCCCAGCATGGTTAAGCATCTGTGACCCTAGCCCCGGAGGAGGAGAGGGTGGAGACAGGCCAATTCCCAACACAGACTGGACAGACAGTTAGCCAACCAGTGATTGCTAGGTTCAGTTAGTGACTCTGTCTCAAAATATAATATGGAGAACAATAGCTCAAGACACTCAGGAGGACCTCTAGACACACACACACACACACACACACACACACACACACAAACACACACACACACACTGCGTGCACACCACCTGTGCACACCTACAATCGTGCATACAAGTACAGTATACACACACAACAAAAGGTACAAGAACCCGGGTAGATTTTTAAGAAAAGGTTAGCAAAATTTGCCTTTGTGTTTTGTTGTTGCCGTTTTGTTACACATATAAATATTTTGAAGCCCTGTGGTGGTGGCACACACCTTTAATCCCAGCACTCAGGAGGCAGGGGCAGGTGGATCTCTGAGTTCCAGGAAAGTCGGGTCTTCAAAGAGGAAACTTGTCTCAAAAACCCAGTATCTATTACCTGATAGTTCTCATAATTGTTCTTATTGTGTATATTTTTTTAATGTTAGAAAGAAAGCCATTTATTAGACTAAAAGGGGAAATTTTGGGTACATTGTGTTAAGGTGTGTCTCTATATGTTTAATTGTTAAATGCTAAACCTGCAGAGAGCTAAGTACTATCCGGATCTTGATATTGTTATTTCTATGTCTCATCACTGGTCTTTTTCTCTTTTCTTTTCTTTTTTTTCCCAAGACAGAGTTTCTCTATGTAGCCTTGGCTGTCCTGAACTTGTTTTGTAGACCAGGCTGGCCTCCAACTCACAAAGATCCACCTGCCTCTGCTTCCCTAGCTGCTGGGATTACAGGTGTGTGGCACTGTACCTTATATTCTGTAAATGTTTGTCTTCCTCACTTGCTTATTGGTTGTAATAAATAGCTGGCAGCCAACAGCGGGGCAGGAAGTGGAAGGCAGAACTTCTGGGAAAGAGAGGGACTGTGAGAGAATAAAGCAAAGGTGGGAGATTCACGAGCAGGACACAGAGGTTGAAGAGTTTAACTTAGCCTGAGTGACTCCATCTTGACCGGGAGCTGAACTCAGGTACCAGGAAATATCACAGAATGTGCACCTGGCAGAAAACAAAGTTAGCTCTCCAAGCAATGGCCTCCAGGAAATATCACAGAATAAATATTTAATAAAAGATAGAGACAATCTCCCTGGCAATTGTGATTATGTAAACAGTCACCTCTCCCCTATAGCTTTTACCCAATTCTATAACATCAAGGCATGAACCCCCCTGCTTTCTCTCATGGAAACATGCACCCCCCTGCTTGCTGTCATGGTAACTCCCTGCTTACAGTCTTTCCCTTTAAAAACCCTGCTCACTCAGGGCTCAGGGTCCCACTTCTGTACTGCTGTGTCAGTGAGACTTGGGTCCCAAGTTCGACCGCTCTCGTAATACAGCTCTCTTGTTCTTGCATCGAGTCATCTCCTGGTGGTCTTTGAGGGTCCTGTGATCCTAATATTACAAGGTGAATGGAGGGACATGAGTAGAAGCCACATGGCAGAACATAGTGCCAGGATTAGTCAGGTTAAGCTAGAGAGCTGTCTGGAAATCTACCTAGCTAAAAGGCCCAATTTTTAAATAGTTTAAAAAAGAAAAGCACCTACATGTATGTATGTGTGTATATCTGATGCTCAAGGAGACAGAAGAAGACATCAGATCCCCTGAAACTAGTTACAGACACTTGTGAACTACCATGTGTGTCCTGGGAGCTGAACCAGGTCGTCTGGAAGAGCGGCCAGTGCCCTTGACCACTGAGCTGGTGCTACTTAGCAATACCATATCTCAAAAAAGGGGTGGGGGAGGGATATAGTGAGCCTTTAATCCCAGCACTCAAGAGTCAGAGACAGGAGGATCTCTATGAGGCCAGACAAAGCTACGTAATGAGACCTTGTCTCAAAACAAAACAGAAATTAGTCATGTTGCAACATGACATTGCCTTTCTACATGAAGCCTGATGTATTCCAGAGTCCTGGTGACTGATAGGGTGCCTATGATATTTATATGTAACACGCATAGTATGTAGCTTGTCCCAGTCCACCTCTTGGCGATACTGAAAGATCTTCTTCCTCACTCCCTCACTCGGTTCCAGAGACATAAAGAGTAAATAGAACACAAAAACAAAGGGGAACGTGGAGATGACCTAAACAAACATGACCTGCCCTAAAATCTTCCACAATAATCCATAGATGCCTTGTTTTCCAAATGTATAATGTAAACAAAGCCACTAAGAAAGAAAGGCAGCTTCTTTTTTATAATCGATAAACAACGTTGTTCGCTAGTGTGCATTTGAATAGGGAAAAATAGGATGCCTGGTCAGAAGAAGTCAACCCTCAGGCTGGAGAGGTGGCTCTCACGACACTTCGATCACGCCTTCCCATCGAACCCTGACATGCAGACAGGAGGATCGTGAGTTCGTGGCCTTGTCGGATCATGCCTGTAACAACTACACCTGCTAAGGCAAGAGGGCTGATTTGAGGTCAAGGTCAGTTTGGACTATGGAGTGAGACCTTGATTTAAAAAATTAACAACAGGGGCTGGAGAGATGGCTCAGTGGTTAAGAGCACTGCCTGCTCTTCCAAAGGAGCTGGGTTCAATTCCCAGCACCCACATGGCAGCTCACAGATGTCTGTAACTCCATTTCCAAGGGATTGGACACTTTCACACTAATGAACATAAAATTAAAAAAAAAAATTTAACAACAATAAAAAATTTAAAAAGGACCATCTGATCCAGCAAGTACAGGCTGAACACTTGAAATCTCCCAGTCAACTAACTTTAGAGCCTTACTTTATGAACCAACTGGGCCTACAGAGACAATTCGACACATTCTTTCAAGAGACCGAATTCTAAAGAGGAAACCAGCCTAGGATGAGTGGTGACAGGCCCACCACAGACATAGTGACTGGCCACCTGCTGGAGAAGGCAGCAGAAGTAGTTCAGAGGAGGATGACAATGACTGGATAAGAAAACGGGACAGAACACTCCAGAAAAGGAAAAAAACGCCCCAGATGACATAAAGATAGAGCAGAGTATAACCCAGCCTGCTGAAAGCTACAGGCTTGTTCTTCATCATGGCTAGAATGTGTGCCATAAGGCAAGGGGCAAATAGCAGAAGTGGCAATAAAGATCAACCATCACAGCTGCCTTTTGAACAGATCAGAGAGTTCTTGTTTACAATACTAGATATCCCCTGGGGACAGAGGACTTATCACCTGGGGATTATGGACTTCAAAAGGATGAAAGCCAGAGGAATTTCAATCGATGCCAACCCAGTATGAATGATGCACCCTACGAAAAGTATCAGTTGTATTAAAACTAATAAGGTGAAGTTGTTCCGAAGTAATATGTGAGAATGATCTTATTGTTAGAAAATACATAGTTATTTAAGGTAAAAGGGCCATGACTAACTTACCTTCAGGTGATTTAAAAAAACGGATGCACGTAGATGATTGGAGAGAGAGGAAAGAATAAATATGGTAAATATTAACAAGAGTGAATGCAGGTTTAAAGGATTGCAGGCAGGTGTGAGCTTCCTGACAACAGTACTGGAAACCTAACTAGCATCCTCTGCAAAAGCAGTCTATGCCCTTAACTGCTGAACCATCTCTCCAGCTCTGTTTTTGGTTTATTGGTTGCTTGGTTGGTTTGGTTTTTTTTGGAGGTTTTTGTTTGTTTGTTTGTTTGTTTGTGTTTGTTTTTGTTTTTTTTTAAGAAGGCACACCTTATTCATTTAAAAAAATATATTAATTATTTATTACAATTTATTCACTTTGTATACCAGCTGTGGCCCCTTCCCTCCTCTCCTCCCAACCCCTCCTTGCCTCCCTCCCTCTTCTCCTCCTTGGTTTGTTTTTTTGAGACAGGACTTCTGTGAAGTCCTGGCTGTACTGAAACTCACTGTGTCCACAAGCCTGACCTTGTACTCAGAGATCTGCCTGCCTCTGCCCCCCCCCCAAGTGCTGAGATTTAAAGTATGTGCCACCACCACCCAGCTATTTTTGTTCTTTGAGACGAGGTTTTACTATCTAGCTCAAGCCACCCTTCCAGTGTAACTCAGAATAACAGTGAACTCACATCAACCCTCCTGCCTCAGCATCCTAGAGTGCTAGGATTACAGGTGTGTTAAACGCATTCTCATGTAGAATCAATCAATAATTGATACCACATTTACATATGCACATTAATTGTTTATCATATAAACCCTCTTTAAATGTTTATTTCCTAGTCTTCCCTGAATACTTACTGCAGAACTTAAAAAAAAAAAAAAAATCAGTGATACTGAGCACGGTGGCTTTAATCTCAGCACTAGAAAAGAGAAGACAGCCTATCAGGAGTTCAAGGTCAGCCTCAGTTGAAGTTCAAATAGAGTCTCACACTTGTCACCCCAGCAATGGGGCGAGGGGGACCAGCGTGAGTTCCGTACCCTCTTGGGTTTAGCGATTTCCGGATCAGCCTTATAAACAAACAAACGACCTTGGCTCTTCTCCAACCGTAATAGCCGTGAGGTGCAGTTGGTGACAGCGGCACTGGAAATGAGTAAGCATGGAGGTCCTGGGTTGCTTATCTACTTTCGAAAAGTTGTGGAGCACTTCTCCGTGTTATTCAATAATCCTTAAAAACAAGATTTGAGGGCCCAGCCAGTGGCATCAAGGCTGGCCCATCCCCTCACCTGCCCAGAAAAAGGCCTGGGTTAACCAACTCTGCCACTGCCCAGGCCCAGATTTGAGGCTTTCATTTGGTCCATCCTATCATCTACTCCATCAATGAGCTCCTGGGGCCTAAAAGGGGGCTGGTCCTGCAGAACCAGAGCTGCAGGATCTCCCTGACTCTGAGCAACTCGGTGAGAGTCAGTACTGATGATGTGGCAGAAAACAGAAGCCAGGGGCCTCGAACCAGGGGCCTCGAACCAGACCAGCGGCTCGTCGTAATGGACATTGGCATGTAAAGCTGTTTGGGCAAAAGGGTATACTGTGCGACACGACGCAGCTTCCAACGCCAGTACGATGAATGAATATATGATGAAGAAGCAGGAAAGATGGAGGAGCAGAGAGGTGCGTGTGTACCCAGCAGA
Source organism: Psammomys obesus (assembly GCF_907164565.1). NCBI lineage: Eukaryota > Metazoa > Chordata > Mammalia > Rodentia > Muridae > Psammomys > Psammomys obesus. The sequence continues at coordinate 392,088 of NW_026592439.1, read as the reverse complement.
ACTAGAGACGCAACAGAAGCGCCCAAGGGGAGAGAAGGCTCCGGTCAGCAGGTTGGAACGCAGCAGCCTGGAGCCTGCGTGAACACAGCCCTGGACAAGCTGCCCAGCGGCATGATTGCTCTCGAGTTGAAGAATGGTCCGTTTACTGGTTTGGACCTCCTCTAAAGACCTCCACGGCCTGTTCTCCCCGAGGCGTGGCTGGTCGTGGCCTGTGCTTGTTGCTGTCCACGCGCCACACTGCCACCAAGCGGAGATCCTCGGCACGTGCTGCTGCTGGAGACCACGTGCATGCTGGTGGCCCGCGCTGCTGCCGGAAACCACGCGGCAGCCCAGGGTCTGTGCTCCCGCCACTATGAAGGGCAAGGAAGCTACTCGGGAAGTGGTACCGATGAATGCAGACGCACAATTAAGAAAGCTGAACGTAGAAGGCCTCTGTGACAATCCCTACCTCCAGCCCAACCCCACTTCAAAATAATAATAATAATAATAATAATAATAATAATAATAATAATAATAATAACAACAACAACAACAGCCTAAAAAGAGAACTCTTAAACTTTTGTGATAAGGATGCTAAAGCATGGCTCTCCATAATTGATGGCTTCTGGCGGGTGGACTGGGCACTCAGCTCTCCTTTAGGGGACAGGCTGCTGGGAGTCTGACCGTGCTCCAGTGAGTATATGGACAACACAAAATGGGCTTGTTTTTTTTGTTTGTTTGTTTGTTTGTTTATCTTTCTTCTTTTTCCTTTGGCAGGGGTGGGGGGGGCGGTCCTCAAGGGACAGAAAGCAGACATGCAGACATGGGAGGACTGGGAAATGACCTTAATCAGGGTGCCTGATGTGAAATTCCTAAATAATCAATAAAAAAAAAAAAAAGTTTTGTTTTGTTTTTTGAGACAGGGTTTCTCTGTGGTGGAACTCTGGTTGTTTTGGAACTTGCTGTGAGGACAAGCTGGCCTCGATATCTCTCTCTCTCTCTCTCCCCCTCTCCCTGTCTCTCTCTCTCTCTGTCTCTCTCTCTCTCTCTCTCTGTCTCTCTCTCTCTGTCTCTGTCTCTCTCTCTTTCTCTCTCTCTGTCTCTGTCTCTCTGTCTCTCTGTCTTTCTCTCTCTCTCTGTCTCTCTGTCTCTCTGTCTTTCTCTGTCTCTCTGTCTTTCTCTCTCTATATCTCTCTCTCTGTCTCTGTCTCTCTATCTCTGTCTTTCTCTCTCTCTCTGTCTTTCTCTATCTCTCTCTCTGTCTCTGGCTCTCTCTCTGTCTCTGTCTCTCTCTGTCTCTCTGTCTTTATCTATCTCTCTCTGTCTCTCTCTCTGTCTCTCTCTCTGTCTCTGTCTTTCTCTATCTCTCTCTGTCTCTGTCTCTGTCTCTCTCTCTCTCTCTCTCTCTCTCGTTCAGGCGCATGCTGAGAATAGAACCCACTCCCTCAGGCAGGCTAGAAGTGTGCTCTACAATGGGCCTGCCAATGCTGGAATTAAAAGCGCACACAGAAGGCCGAAATCACACCTTGAAATTGGACCAGTCTGAACGCTTGTAAATCTGGCTTTCGCTCTGACCCCTGGTGGCCGCCCAGCGCCTAGCGCCAACTGGGATAAATTCAAGGCACTTCCGGAGCCACGCGACGATATTTGCATACCCACAATGCACTGCACACAGATAGTTACATAATTTAAAAGGTTAACGTGCTTTTTATGGTTGTTTTTAATTCATAATACTCCATACCGTGATGGTGATTTCAAAGATTTATCTGAGCTGAGTAAAGTAGTCACCATCTTTAGAGGCGAATAGTTACCATTGGTGAACAAGAAGGTGCAGACGGCCGAGAACTGCCGTCTAGCAGCGTGGAAGTATACTCTGGTTTCTCTTCAGATCGTATAAATCTTTCGCCTTTTACTAAAGATTTCCGTGGAGAGGAACAACTCTGAGTCTTAAGCCAATTTTTTGAGGCCTTGCCTTAGCAAGGCTAACAAGGTTGTCCATAAAGAAAGACTGAGCGTTCTCAGCAGTGAGAATGTTTGCTCGTGTTGTCAAGTTCGAGATGGCTTCCAATCTGCTGCTGTCTGTTCCATCAGTGTGAGGCTGTACATACATGCAGGCAAAGCATTTGTTTAACCAGAAGTAAGTATATCCCAACGGCTAAGCGTAGGAGCTGTACACACTTAAACAGAAAGGCTAAGCGTAGGAGCTGTACACACACTTAAACAGAAAGCACAGAAAGGACGCATATCAGCTGGAACCTACCCTACCATCCAAGTCCTTTCCCTAAGGGAAGAGCTGTTGTAGGGCAGGGACCCCAGGAATGCCTTTGTCGGCTTGCAAGTCCCATCTTCCCTGGAAGTGTCCCAACCAGGGACACTTAGGAAGCTGGTTTGCTGTTTCTCTTCACCTCACTAAATGCTTCTGCTGGATAGGAGCTCTGCTTGCTTTCTCTCACGGCTCCCAAAACAAAACTCCTTTCCAAATAAAGGACCTGAAAGCCAAAATGGTTTTGCTGGCCATCGAATTCTCTGGCACCTTAACACTCCGAGCTAGGCCCAGATGAAGCAAGAAAGATGTCACTTCCAAGGACATCCCACTTGTCTATCATCCTCTGTATCGTCAGGACGGACATACCATGCATGGTCGAAACATGTCCAGCAGAGTTTCAAAGAGTTCATAATTTCATCAGTTCCTTTTCTGTTGCTGTGGTATCGTTTTGGCTCAGGGACCCAGAGGTAGAGTCCACAAAGGTGAGGAAAGCATAGCAGCAGGGGCCTGGAACAGGAAGCTGAGAGATCACCTCTTCACCTTCAAACACAGGGCAGGAAGCAAGGCAAGGCTCTCAAAGCCCAGCCCAGCTGACACACTTCTGCCAACAAGGTCAGACTCGGAAGCTTCTATAACATTCCCCCACACAAGGCCACCTACTAGAGACCAAGTGTTCAAACACCTGAGCTTGTGGGGGACATTTCTCATTCAAACCACCCCAGTAATGGAATACGGTTCTCCTTTGGGGGACTGCAGGATAAAACACCATGAACAAAAGCAGTTTGGAGACTACAGTTGTCCCCCACAAAAGGAATCAGGGCAGAAAACTGGAGGCAGAAACTAAGGCAGAAGCCGTTAGAGGGCACTGCTTGCTGGCTTGCTCCCCAGGGCTTGCTCAGCCTGCTTTCTTATACAGCCCTGAACAGGGGTAGGACCATTCCTGGAGAGCTGAGCCCTCCCACATCAACCATTAATCAAGAAAATGGCTGGTAGAGTTGCCTAAAGGCCAACCTTTGCTCAGTTGGGGTTTCTTTTCCAAGGTGACTCCAGCACGGGACATGTTGACAAGAACACGGACAGAACCAGGGCGACACGTGCCACGACGCCTTATCTCGGGGTATCACCAGCTGGTCTTCTAAGTTTGTAAGATCAATGAACTCTCGTGACTGTAAGCTACTGTAGTACTGTCATCCGCATTTCTAGATCATTCTCCAGTAATAAAAACTTTAATAGGCTTCCTGCACTGCCCAGGGACGGTCCATACGGCACTGTTCTTGATTCCTGCCTTAACTTAAAGGGAAACTTACACAATGTCCGGAGCCCTTGATGTCCTGCAGATGAAGGAGGAGAATGTCTTCAAATTCCTTGCTGAAGGAACCCACTTAGATGGCACCAACCTTGACTTTCAGATAGAGCAATACATCTACAAAAGGAAGAGAGATGGTGTCTGCATCATAAACCTGAAAAGGACCTGGGAGAAGCTGTTCCTCGCAGCTCAGGCTATTGTGGCCATTGAGAACCCTGCTGATGTCAGCGCCATCTCCTCCAGGAACACTGGCCAGCGAGCTGTGCTGAAGTTTGCCACTGCCACTGGAGCCACTCCAATTGCTGGCCGCTTCACACCTGAGACCTTCACTCACCAGATCCAAGCAGCCTTCTGGGAGCCACGGCTTCTAGTGGTGACTGATCCCAGAGCTGACCACCAGCCCCTCACAGTGGCCTCTTCTGTCAACCTGCCCGCCATTGCTCTGTGCAAAACAGATTCTCCTCTGTGCTATGTGGACATTGCCATCCCGTGCAACAAGGGAGCTCAATCTGTGGATCCGATGTGGTGGACGCTGGCCTGGGAAGTTCTGCACATGCATGACACTATCTCCCGTCCTTGGAAGGTTATACCTGATCTTCACTTCTACAGAGACCCAGAGGAGCTTGAGAAGGAGGAGGAGCAGGCTGCTGCTGAGAAGGCCGTGAGCAAGGAGGAATTCCAGGGCGCATGGCCTGTGCCAGCTCCTGAGTTCACTGCTGCTCAGCCTGAGGTGGCAAACTGGTCTGAGGGTGTGCAGGTGCCCTCTGTGCCCATCCAGCAGTTCCCTACTGAAGACCAGAGTGCCCAACCCGCCACTGAGCAGCTCCCACAGCGCAGGCCACTGAGTGGTTTGGAGCCACTGGTGATCCTGAGTTCCTCTGTAGACACCTGAGCAAAGGGGGAAAAGGTGGAAGAAAAATGAAGCTCCTAAAAGCCGAGGGAAAAAACAACAACAAAACAACTTTAACAGGAGCCAAAATTCTGCTTTTGTTTCTGTCATATAAAATATTTCTAAAACCTAAAGGAATAAGGACTGTGTAATAAGTAAAAAAAAAAAAAAAATTATATCATGCATGTTTCCAATCAGGCGCATTTATTACTAATATGTTTAAGTATCAATATCAATGCCTCCTCACTATGGTTGGTTGCTTTGTTATCTGTGACAAGAAAAAAACTGGGGAATCCTATTTTTTCTAAACTATTAAATATGCCCTGACAATTGAGGAAATAAAGCCCATTTCTTTACTCCGAAACAAAAACTGCCATGAGAATTTGTTCACCTCCCATTTCTGCATATTTCGCTTGCTGCCTGGTTGCTTGGGAAGACAAACATTCATGTTTGCTTCTGGGTAAATGTATGAGGTCTGAATGGTGACCCAACCTGCCAGGGATCACTGTTCTCTAAGGGCAGACAGAGAAGAGTGGTTTGATGAAAGACCCGAAGGAAACCGCCAGGCTCACCTCCAGGAATATGCCAGGACTCTCAGCGCAGGCAGGTGCCCTTAGTCACCCCAGGAATGTTCGGCACTCTTCCTGAAGAAAACCTTAGTGCAATGATAGATTCATTTCCCATTTTTACACTAAGTTGAAAGAGAGTTTTCTCAGCTGAGGATTCTTAAAATCTGTTCTGTCCACAGAGCACAGTGCAGCTTATTAACCCTTGAGGAAGGGCCCTTACTGAGAACTAAAGGACTGAATCGAAACACCCGCTCCTGAGGGAGTAAGTGAAGGAAAACCCAGGGGGCCTCTGAGCAGGAATGCAAGCAAGCATAGACTCAGGAATGAGGCCAAGAAGTGTAAACCATCTGGACTCTCTATGACCGCCCCCAGCTCTGTAAACTAAGGCCTTCGCTTACGGTTGTTCCCAAGGAGCTCTTACACCCTGTTAACCCGTTTACATTAATCTGTGTTTAATCTATGTTCTGCCACGTGGTTTTTTACCTCTCTTCAGTTTCATACGTCCGACTTCCTCCGTGTCTCGTAGGTGAGTCTTTTAGCACCTCTTTCTTTCCCTGAGTTCCCGTCTCTCCGGAAACCCTAACCGATTCTCGCCTGTCTTTGCTGTAAGCCGATCAGCTCTTTATTCAGCCATTAAGAAAGTGATGGAGAACAATGTTTACAAAACATTGAAACAGGTGATGCTTAGAAATCAGCATTTCAGTATACAAAGAAGACCTTTAGAGGGCAAACAAAAGCATCACTCTAACACAGAAGCTGAGCCGGTCACGGGGGGCGTGGTTAGGAGAACACACCTCTGCCTGTCCTCGGGAAGCTCTGTGTCCTGCACTATAAAATGCTGGTTCGTAACACACCTCACAGGGCTATGCTGAGGCTCAAAACGGACAATTTGAGTAACACTTTGTAAGCTCCAAAGCACGGCACAAACGCTACTTATCACTGAATTCTTTGGAGTTGCGCAGAGGACTGGAGTTCAGTTCCCAGCACCCACTTCAGGAAGCTCACAGTTTCCTGTGACTCCAGCCCCAATCCACTGGCCTCTAAGAGCACCAATGTACACGCTCACATAAACACACACATCTACAAATTTAAAAAACAAAAACAAAAAAAACCAAGTATTTCATAAATAAGTAAACCCCAATTCTGCATCGCATTGACTCATCCTGAAATTCTTTCCTGTGGCAAGACCAACGATCTGGCTTTACTGAGTGACGGTCTCAAAATGATAAGATACTTCTCAGCTGCTGGCAAGAGTTCCACGCTGTGTCTCCCGTGGCTCAAGTTTTCCTGGCTACAGCGATACATAATCCACAAGTGTTCCCATAACCATTTAATGTTTACGGCAGGTAAAAATCTCATTTGAGAGACTGGGCTTCATCTCAGTAGTAGAACACCCGCCTGGCATATTCAAGCCCTCAATTCAACACCAGAAGGGGGGAAGAAACAGTATTTGAGTATTATTTGAGTGGATCTTTTATGTATTTTCTGTGTCCATTCTTGGCAAAAGTCTTCAAGCGCCACACCCACCCTAGAGGGTGGTGTTTTATTGGCTACACCAAGGAACACCACTCCCAGAAATAGAAGGAAAAAAATGAGCCTTTTACACACGCTCCAAGGTACAAAGGGTTGAAAGCACCAGTCTAGCAGGACTTAAGAGTCTCTGGTATGAATGAACGCAAAAAAAAAGTGTGTGTGAATGAACACATGAACAAACCAAAGAGCCTGCTTTGCCACCCTTGGACTTGATTTTCAAGCTGTAAAGAAAGAACAATGTTTATCTTACAGGATTATATAGGTTAATAAGTGATGATGCAGTGAAAGTTTAGTTTAAAAGATTACACAAGTCCAGTCACTAGCACCTTCAGCATAAAGAATCACACGATTGTCTCCCTGGCTGATCCCTCTTTCTTCATCCTCACCCCACAGTTTGCTATATGTTTGCCAAATACTATGCTTTCATCAGCAAACTGCTTTCTGTGTCCATTCTTGGCACAGAATTTTTCAAATACCCCTTTCATTTTTTTTTTTTTTCAAAATCACTCTTCACATTAAAACCCTTCGACAAAGTCGAGTGCATGCCTTTAATCCCAGCACTTAGGAAATAGAAGCAGGAGGATCTTTTCGAGTTCAAGACCAGCTTGGTCTACATAGTGAGCCCCTGTCTTGAAAAAAAAAAAAAATCAATAATAATGAAAAGGAGGCGGAAGAGGAGGAAGAAGAAGTTTTACCTGCTTAGGCACAAAAAAACAAATTACCTGGTTACAAACTTTCTCTGTTCTCTAGATCAGGTCCTACTGGAGTCCAAAACCAACCCAGTAAGTGCACCAGCCATCAAGGCCGTACGTTTCCGGGGCCAGTTTATCTGTTTATCTGTTTATCTGTTAAGTTTATCTGTTAAGTTTCCAGATAAAAACCATACCTAACTTAAGATTCTTCAAGGTTGGTTGGTGTATCAGAACTTCCTGTTTATGGCGAGCTGGACTGTTGCAGATTCAGAGCCAAATTATTCTGCACTATCTTTAGTCCCTTTAAATAGAGCCACATCTGTATCTAACTTAACATCTCAACTATCAGACCAAGAACAAAAACAAATAAACAACGACAACAGAAAACGAGCTTTAGAAAATATGAATTTAGCAAAGGGACCTACTAAGAACTAGCTATCATTTAACACCTGTATCAGTCTCCTGCTGTGCTGTATCATGCCTGCCTGGGGTTCTCATCAACGTGTTTGGAAAGTGGTTTGATTTATGACTTTCTTTTGTTTCGCGACTATAAAAATTTCATGAACTATAAAAACTTCATGAAGCTACTTCCATGTTAGAACACGTTCTTCAGGGCAACCTGAATCCATGTTCCTAGACCACGGTGATTCATATTTGGCTCAAGGAAAACACTTAAGGCGAAAGCTGTACTGTGCACCGACACCGCAAAGCTGACCCAGAGAAGACAGAAGCAGCAGCACGAACGGACAAGCTCAGAGAGGAAGCCGGAAGTCAGAGCAGCATCAGAGCCCGGGCGCCGGAAGTCAGAGGAGCGTCCTGCACTGAGCCAGGGGCCAGGCAAGAAGGTAAGCCACCGGCTGGGATAGGGATGGGCTCGTAAAACAGTGCTGCCTAGACAAACTCAAAACCCCAATGGCCTAATACAGCAGGGCTTATTAAGGCCAAGTCACTGCAGGCCTGCCGGATTCTGCAGGGCAGCCCTCTCAGCCCGGCAATCTCACTCCGAGGTCTTTGGGACCGTCGAAGGGGTGGAACTGTAAGCCTTGGAGATCGGCCTGATAGCGCTGCCCTCTTGTCACTTCCCTCTGGAAATGAAATATGTCCTTTTTGCTCGAAGCCTGCTAGTCACAACTAGTCCCGCCCCCACTCCTCTTGCAGTTAGGTTTCACCTAATGTAGATGTGGGAGTAGAAGCCAAAGATGTCACCCACAAATCTCTCCCCTCCTTCTAGGCACACAAGCACTTCTCTCATCAGGAAGTGGGTGTGGCGTCCCTCCCCTTTAGTCCCAGCCCTCCGGAGGCAAAGCCAGGCACATCTCTAGTTCAAGACCACCCTGGTCCATATAGTGAATCAGGACAACCAAGGCAACCTACGTTCGTTTGTCCCAAAAACAAACAAAAATTGAGGTTCCGTTTCCAGCACCCACACGGTGGCTCACAACCACCTGTAAATCCAGGTCCAGGTATCTAATGGCCTCTTCTGACCTCCAGGGGCTCCTGCATACAGCATATACACACACCCAGGCACACATACACAGAAAACAAATGCATAAATGTGTTTTTTAAAGACGTAGTAAAGTGAAATGATGGGAGACCATTGCTTTGGACTGAGTCCTAAAAACAGATCGGACCAAACCGAAACACAATAAATCTGCTTAATCAGACCGAAAGATTAAGGAAGCGGATAGAGCCCCAAACACAGCCATTTTTTCTCACAAAGAAGGGAGTCCAGCCTCTTGGGTCACCACCCCATATTGGTCTATTTCCTTGTCCCTCTCTCACAAAATCCAGTTTGCCCCTGTCCCACCGGAGCTGTTGTTCTGTTCTGTAGATTGAAAGCTGCCACCATTCATGAGTTCCCAACAAAAACCAATTAGAGGCTTTTTCCTTCCTTCCCTGGACAGAGGAGCAAACATCTAGTTATAAATCTAATTGGTCCTGGTTAGCCCAGAGCATTATGCCTGCTAAGTGCTCCCACCACAGAGCCACACGCCCAGCTTTGAGAACTGCTCTGAAAAACAGGGCAGAAGCTACTCTCGCCCCTTTGCAAGGGAAGTCACATCGGGGAGATTTCCATTTACAGGAGTGCCTCCTTTCTGCACCAGGAAGGGGAGGGGTAGCTAAACTTCAGACTCCTGTCAACAGAGTACTGACTTAAATCTGCAAAACAAACTTTACCCTTACTCACCCGCTTTTCCGGGCTCTTCTTCCGTCACCTCCTTTGTTTCTCCCAAAGATGGTATTTCAAAAACCTGAATTTAAAGCCTCCTGTCTGAAACGTACTCGTTTTTCTGGCTGTGTGCCATGTATCCGTCAAGGGTGAAACACAGCTCCCTTCCACCCAAGGTTTTACCTTCTAAGGTTTCAGTTACCTCTGTTAAACTGCAGTCCGAAAGTATGAAATGAAACGTGTAGAAACTGACGAAGAATCGTGTTTTCAAGTCTCAAGCAGTTTCGAGCAGCGTGATGAAAGCTCACGCTGCCGTGCTGCTCTGCTCTGGAGCCCAAAGCCCTATGTTATTCCCTTAGTTACTGTTAACACTGTGGATATGGAGAAATGACAATGCACAGATACGTATAGAGTCCAATATTGTTGTTACCCAAAGCACATGAATCTGCTCACTGGATACTCAGGAGGCGAGAGACAGTAAGTAGGAACTCAGGTTTATTCAAGGACGGGCACACAGAGAAGATGGAGGAGGCTAGCACCGTCCCCCCCCCCCCCAGAGGACCATCTCAGGAAACCCAGGTATAGGGAAGGGATTCTCATATAGGAAGGAAAGGAGGTATGTGGGACCTGAGCAGAAACCCTAAGCTAAATAGTATCTTCAATCATCCGTGGTGTAAATTTTCTTTTCTGCTTTTTCCTTCTTCCGGGGGTAGGAGGAAGAGACGGGGGATTCGGATTCCAGACAGGATTTCTTTGCATAGTTCTGGAACTGTCTCTGTAGACCAGGTTGTTTTCTCGGAGCCTGCCTCTGCCTCCTAAATGCTGGGATTAAAGCCTGCGCCACCACTGCCCAGCTATTTTTTCCTCTATAGAACATCCTACCTCAGCTTCCTAGGGCTTTTTCCTGTCCTATAAATTTTTTTTTTTTAGATTTGTTTATGTGTGTGGGTGTTTTGCCCACATGCATATATGCAAACCATGGGGACCAGAAGAGGACATACAATCCCCTAGAACTAGAGTTCCGGCCAGTTGTGAGCTGCCATGTATATGCTGGGAATCAAACCCTGGTCGTTTGGAAAAGCAGCCAGTGCTTATAACCACTGAGCCATGTCTCCAGCCCCTGGCCAACTATTAGATCAACGTATTCTTCCTGAACTTCTTCAGCGTTCATCTGGAGGAGTCTATTACTTGGCCTCATTACACTGCTGCTGGATACGCACAGAGAACTTGGGGCGGGGAGTAGAAGTAAGCCTAAATTCTCAAGTGTTCTTCTAAGAGTCATAGTCCTTTGGGCTGATGTGGGGCTCCATTTCCAGAAACTTCTGAGACCTGTGCTGATTACAGAGCAGAACAACCCACATAACCTTGCACAGAATGTCTCCAGAAAATTTACTGATCATTGATTCTCCAGAAAAGAACACACACACACACACACACACATTTGAGTGCTGGAGTTAGCAGCAGGCACGCAGTACTGGGCTTTCATTCTCCTCTTGCTTAATAAGTGTATACCCCCAAATCATAAACATTTTCATGTTTCTACATGTTCTCCATAATTATTATTCAATAACTAGGCAAAGCCCGTCTGTCTACATGCTCCGGCCTAACAATCTGCTTATTGTGGGGAGCTTGGTCTCCTTCCAGCTTGTTCCTTTTACGAATCAGCCTACAATGACTGCCTTTCACCTGTATATATGTACACACTCTTTCGCTTTGTTTAATTCTTTCCTCAGGGCTTATTCCCATGAGAGCCATCACTGGATTTCAGGGTGTGAACAATTTTATGGCCACTGAAACATGCTGCTCTGATGGGTCCCCGAAAGGTTCTGACTACCAGCCCATTCACCCACAGAGTCCCCAAAACTTAACACCTTCACAGTGGAGGCATAGGACTGTCTGGTGTTCGTTTGAGTTGGGGAGGATGGGAGTTAGTGGTGTTGTCTTGAGGACTTTTCATTGTTGTCTTGCTGAACATCAACACAGGAAAAATGGGTCATCTGTTTAAATGCTGCTTGCAGTTATCTGTTTGCATACTAAAGATAAGCAGGGAGTCAGGTCCGCCTGACAGAGGGTGATCGCAAAAGCTGAGCTGCCACAGAGCCCTCAACTTAAGAATTTTCCTTTTCTTTTTTTTTTTTTTTTCTTGCTTCCATTTTTTTTTTCTTCAACACAGGGTTTCTCTGTGTAGCCCTGGCTGTCCTGAAACTTACTCTGTAGACCAGGTTGGCCTTGAACTCACAGAGTTGCCTCCTGAGTGCTGGGACCAAAGGCGTACACCACCCGGCTCATCTTACGAAGAGTGTAAAGAGCAGATTTTAGCAGGAATAAAAAATATGGGCACCATGGTCCACACATGTAATCCAGGCACTCAAGAGGTGAAACAAGGAGAATCAGAAGTTCAAAGCCATCTTCTGCCAATATCGACTTTGAGGCCAGGCTGGGGCATATGAAACCCTGTTTCAAAAATAGTAAATAAATAAGTAAGTGTTTTGTGTTTCATTTTTCAAGACAGGCTTTGTCTGTGTATCCACAGTATCATGGAACTTGGGCTGTAGACCAGGCTGGCCTTGAACTCACAGTGATCCACCTGCCTCTGCCTCCTTAGTGCAGGGATTAAGGGTGTGTGCCACCATTGTGCTGCATAAATAATTTTGAAACCACCATACAGTTACAAAGAACAGTGTGAACACACAGGCACACATATGCAGGTAATTTAGCATTTTTTTATTTATTATTTTACGTACGTGAGTGTTTTGCCTGCAAGTTTGTCATGTAAATGGATCTCGTGCATGTAGCGCCTGCAGACACCAGAAGAGGGCAGCAGATCCTCTGGAACTGCAGCCACCACTGCGTACAAACTCAGGGTTTGGCAGGAACAGCAAGCGCCCTTAACCATCGAGCCATCTTTCCAGCCCCCAAACTAAGTGGTTTAAATGGCAGACATTTAGGAGTGGCTAGGTGACTCAGCCAGTAAAGCCCAGGAAGCTTGACTACCTCAGTTCAACCCCCAGAGCCTAAGGTAGGGGAGAGCTCACCCCATAAAGTTGTCCTTTCCCTCTAACAGCTGTAAATGTTCCCTTCTGTGTTTGGACACTTGGGCTCGAGCGCAGACACACAAACACACACACACACTTTTTTTTTTTTTTTTAAAGAAAGGCCTGAGCCACAGGAAATCTACACTCAAGATGAAAACAAGCCCAACACTTTGGAGTCAGAGGTCTCCATGAGTTCAAAGCCAGCTTGTCCTACATAGCTAGGCCAGGCCAGCCAGAGTACATAGTGGACTCTGTATTTTAAAAAAAAAAAAAAAAAAAAAAAAGGAAAGAAAAAAAGAAAAGAAAAATAAGAAGGGAGGGCAGAGCTCAAAATATTAAGGAAAAAAAAATTCTTTTTATAGTAGCTTCCTAGAGTATGTTCCATCATCTCAACATCATTTGAAAAAACTGTCTTGGTAGGTACACCTGTGCGCACACCACGTCCAGATCACAGATCGGTTTTGTGGAGTCAGCTCTTTCCTTCCACCTACATGTGGGTTCTGAGGATCAAACTCGGGTGGTCACGACCCAGCTGAGCCAGCTCGAAGGCCCTAAGTGATGCTCTTCATAATTGCTTTTCTCTGTTTTCTCCCCTCATCCGCAGATAATTAGCCAGCACCCTGCCTAACTGGAAGGACCGCCTCCATCCTCCCGGCCCTGCCCCACCCCGCAACACACCGGGGACGGCCCGCCTGGGTTGAGTAAACTTCCCTTCCGGTTCAGGCCTCTCTCTACTTCTGCACCTCAGAACTAGTCTGGCAGGGAGCCGCGCTCAGATGATGGAATGAAGATGTCAGAAATGCTGGTGGAGCTGGCAGAGGCTGGGTGTGCTGGGTGACTGGTGGAATAACAGCTCCACCCTTACACACGTGCACACAAGCACACGCACACTCTCACAGTACTCCAGCGTGCCCCTGTATGGCTTTTCCAGCTCAGGCCCAAGACGCCCTCCTTCCTGCCCACCAGAGCTAACAGGCGAGACCAGGAAACATGCGGGACACACATACATTACAATCTGCAAGTGAAAAAGAAAAACCCTTGAGAGGTGTCTCCTGCTGTATCCAAAGCAGTGCAGGGCTTGGCTGGGCCCTAAAGTTGTTGTGCTCATTAACCACCCAAGGCAATTCCATGTGTCCACCAGGCCACGGTGGAGGCAAACTAGAGGAAGCCTTGGGAGGCCCTGTGAGAAGTCCCCCGTGGCCTGGAATTGACTTTCAGAGGTCACATCTGGATGCTTCCTCTGGGACAGCACTCTGCCCCTCCTGCTGTCTCTCTCCCAAGCCCAAAAGACACGTCCCCCAGGTCAAAAATTACTGTAGAACAGAATTTGTATTTTAACTCCTAAAAGATGCTGAGTGAGAAGAGAGGAAGAAAGAGTCGTTAATAGCCAGCTGTTTCCCGGGTACCAATGGGAATGCAGAATGCACATCTGTCGGCTTCCTCTCTTACATGGCAAGAGCTGACAAGACCCTTCCTGAGGCAGACAGCAAGCAGATACCTGCTCTGTCTGTGACCCTCATTGAGGCATATGAATACCACGGTGTGACATCTTTGACACAGCATGGTTAATGGCCAGTAACCCTCTTTTACAAGCGGCCCACTCATCGTTGGTTACACCCTTTTGGGGGGGGGGGGG